>NC_083631.1:10240016-10252516 GCF_963584025.1 Labrus mixtus
GGGGTTCTTTACGGATTGGTTGACCTTTTGGTGAAGGCGGCCCTTATGGTGAACACAGTCCCGATTAAATGATTGATTATCTTTGTACTACTACACCATAAGTACTGGAACTCTGTTTTTAATTTCAACAAGCCTGAAAACAAGGACGACTAAGGACTAATATATCAGTTAGAACCTGCATCATCATCGTCTTCAGTCACTATCCATAGGTTTAGATCATGCATCATCTTTGAAACAACAGCATAGGTTTGACAACACGCTTGCTATGAAGTTTCTAATGGTGATAGAGTGATGGCAGTCAGAAACAGCTGAGTTGGAAACAGCAAAGGACAGAATGGGAGAAGAGATCGGATCGAGATGAAGACTGCAAAGTGGCTGAAAGTGGAGATGAGCTCAGACATGCCAAACACATTTCTTCTATCTTAGTTTGGACTACGGACTCTGCCTGCATTGACCTACTTTACCAACTTAAGCTTCAGTTTCATTCCTACTCTCCCAAAGTTTTAAAGAAAATAAGTCAATTAACTCAAGTTTGGAATAATATCTGATTCTTAAGGGACACTTGGACTTGAGCTTTAGTTTATTGGGATGTTTACACGGAGCAGTTCATGACCTCATTTGACTCCAACATGTCTGAGCAAAAAGAAAAAGAATTTGTGTTATTTAAAGTGTGGGCAGGGTGTTGTGAGGTGAAGAGATGACAGCAAATGCACTGCATCCACCCATTCATCAACCAGATTTGACATTCCTGCACAGGATTTATTTGCCTTGCTGAATCTGATCCAGTGCCACGGCCACCCCAAGCTCTTCCCATGTAAGGACTGTCTAAAGTGGGAAATCACTATCCGTGATAAAGTTACCTAAGGGGACTGGTGTGTTAGTGTGTGTGGTATGTGTGCGTGCGTGTGTGTGTGTGTGTGTGTGTGTGTGTGTGTGTGTGTGTGTGTGTGTGTGTGTGTGTGTGTGTGTGTGTGTGTGTGTGTGTGTGTGTGTGTGTGTGTGTGTGTGTGTGTGTGTGTGTGTGTGTGATGTGTGTGCACAAGGATTCAGGGCATTAATTAAGCCCTTTTTTGTGCCATACAAAAATGACTCCTTTGAATTCTCTAACAGTTTTGCATGTTTGATTTGGGCATTAGCAGCAGAACAAACTTATCCAGGGAGTAACCCAACGTCTCCCCAGAGAACAAGAGGGACCCCTTTTTGAAAGTGAAAGTTGCAGAACGAAGGCTCTGAGTGTTGCATATGTTTATACATTAAGATTAAGATTTAATTTTATTGATCCCCGCAAGGGGAAATTTCAGTTTTTACACTCTGTTAGTCATGAACACACACGTAGGCTGAAATATACACACACATGCAGAAACAGGATCCTATGGACATGCACTAATGGAGAGAAGCCAGAGTGACGGAGTGGCCCACAGCGGGTGCTCCTGAGCTGATGGTAGGGAGGGGGTTCGGTGCCTTGCTCAGGGGCACCTCGGCAGTGCTCAGGAGGTGATCTGGCACCTCTCCAGCTACCAGACCAACTTCCATATTTGGTCCGCACTGGGAATTGAACTGGCGCCCTCCGGTTCCCAACCCAAGTCCCTACAGACTGAGCTACTGCCGCCCACACAGTCCAGAGTTAAGGCTGAACTGAGAACGTCTGGCAGAGGACCCAGACCATGAATCTTCAAATCCCACCCACAAAACAATGTCTCAATCATCAGGGCCAATGTAGGGGACATGAAATACAATTGGGAACATGTAAAGACCCCAGTTGCAGAGGTAACAGGCTGGAGCTGTGACTGACTATCCTTGCTGGTGTCTAGTACTCAGGTTGGGATCTGTAGCAGATTCTTAAGACTCGGGAGAGTCAGCCCATATGGTTCAGGAGATTGTTGCACAGCTTTCCTGTAACAGAAACCTTCCTTGCAGATTTAAAGCCCTGCCTCAACACCACTTCTTCTTCCACAGGACACTTTTAAGTGCTCCGACTGGGGCGTATTCAGAGATGTTGCCTCCCTGAATAAGTAACCAACCAATCTTGATGAAGAATCATCAACAGTGACATCCCCAGAGCAAGATGGCATCAAGAAGGAACATTTGAGAAGCTGAATTTATGCTTATCCAAATTATGTGAGAAGAACCCTGCTGGGCCAGGGTTGGCATGCCCCCCTTGGCCTCCTTTCTTAGTTTTCTTAGTTTTTGAGTCCCTAAAGCAGTGATCCTCACATTTTTTTCTATGACAGCTATACCGACAGGACAAAGTCACAAGGAGAGCCATTTTACCGCGGTTTATCAAAAGCCACCTCCAGTCATTAAAATCATGTCTGCTTATTAATTTGTCATCCCACAACATACATTATATAATGCAGACACTACAATCCTAATTAAAGCAGGCCTACCTTAATACTGGTACTAAACGTTTTTGGTTTAAAGTAAGTTTTGTTTTTTTTGCCTTCTGCCTTTTTGTTAAATTAAATCCTTTTGGTTATTCTGTATTTGGGTCCACCTCCCCTTGTTTTACACACCAGACATGACAGAATGATTTGACCACATTATGGGCCCAGCGGATTGTTTTTGTTTCAACGAGCCTTCTCCCTGGGAGGGGACTTGTCTTGCCTTTTTCCCTGGCACCCAAGGTAGGAGGAGACGCAGTCAGGGCCTACGATGTCAGGACTCAACCTCTTCGAGCTCTCTGGTGGCCTTTCTGTTGGGCCTTGCTTTGGAGCCAGAAAGCTCCAGAGAGTCTCCTCAGTACCAGCAGCCTGTGTACCAGCCCAAGCCTCGGCCCAAGCGTCAACCCAGGCCTCAGCCTGAGCCTCAACCCCAGCCTCAGCCCAAGCATCAGCATCCCTGTGTTTCTGTTCCAGCTGAGCGCTGTCTGCTACCAGTTCCGGTGGAGCGCCGTCTGCCCCCTGTTTCTGTTCCCGTCTGAGGCTCTGCCGACTCCTGCGACCTCGTCAGAGGCCCTGGTGACTCCTGCGCCCTCGTCAGAGGCCCTGCTGACTCCTGCGCCATCGTCTGAGGCCCTGGCGACTCCTGCTCCCTTGTCTGAGGCCCTGCCGACTCCTGCTCCCTCGTCGGAGGTTCCGGCGACTCCAGCGCCCTCGTCGGAGATCCTGCTGACTCTCCTGGTCTCCCTCCTGGTCTCCTCCTCCGGACCCCCTCCTCCGGACCCCCCTCCACTGTTTCATGATTTATTTTGTATTTGTCCTCAGTGTTTGTTGTCTTGTATTTTCACCCTGCCTCTGTGTGTTTCCCTCCAGTCTTGATTGCCCTGATTGTCCTCACCTGTGTCTTGTTGGTCTCACCTGTGTCTGATTACTCCATGTCTATTTAGTCTCTGTGTTTCTTCCCTTCTGTGTCAGATCATTGTTGTAAGCTGTCATATGTGAGTCTATGGTGGATGTCGGCCGTCTTCTGCGCTAGTGTTTTGACTTCTAGTTTTTGGTTTAAATTAAGTTTTGTTTTTAACTTCTGCCTTTTTGTTAAATTAAATCCTTTTGGTTATTCTGCACTTGGGTCCACCTTCCTTGTTTTCTTCCTAAACGTGACACAGGTACCCTCACACCTGTACTTAAAATGTCTGAAGGGTCAGGTCCCAAAAAAACACTACCCTGTTGAAGCACTCACTCCAGTACTTTGAGAAACTAGTTCACCCTGATGAATCCAAAATCCCAGTGTGGTTGGATCCTCACCAATTTGTGTTCAGAACCACCAAAGAGGATGTCATCTCTTCTACGATCCACTGAGTCTCCTCACAGCTGGAACACAGATCAGAAAGTCTCCCTGTGTTGTAGAATAATAAATCAATGAGCGGTGTATCATGTAAATCCTTTTATTAAGAAATTGCAAATGAAATGTATTCCTGCTTCTTTGCAGAGTGGAACAAGCTAGAAATATGTCACATCTCTATCCAGGTGTGTTTGTCAGAATTTTACTGTTTTTATTCCTTTGAATGAAGAGATGGAAGATGTTATCCAGCTCTTTCTGGTCTTGATGGCTTTAAGTGAGATCCTCTTTAGGCTCTGTGTTTGGTCTCCACCGGCTCCTCAGAGAAATATCTCCCATGTCTTTAGCTGTTAAAAGCGTCGCTGTGTGGAAGGTCGTTTAGAGCTTTGTCACTGGAAACAGCGGCACACTGATGAAGCGTGACCCAAAGCGATCTAAAGCTGTGAAGAGCGCAGCAGTTTGTGTCTTTGGTTCACGTGTTTACAGCAGCTTGAACAGGTTCAGTTTGAAAAGGTTATGTCACCGCTCACACACGGGATCACAACTCGACAGTCATTTTACACATAGATGCGATGCGTTGACGTCCGATGCAGAGGTCGAGTGTTAACGGAACATTTAAATGAGTCTCGTGGATTAAAAGCCAAAGAACTCGGAGGTTATTGGGAAAATCCCCGACTATCTAACGTGATGACGTACGCCCTTAGACTGGAGACAGAGACTAGACACACTGTTTATATTTGTGTCTCTCTGATTGGACAGCAAAGGTTACACCCCCGAACCATTTAATAGATTACACTCATAAAGGTTCTCGCCCTCACACACACATTCAGTTTGTGTATATGTTATCTCCTCCAGTGTTCAGACTTCAGGAGGGTTCACATGAAGGCAGGTAAAGTCTTTGGTTTGGTCCTAGTCTAGTCTGTCACAACGTGGAGAACTGATGTGTTTGTGTGCAGTCCGTCAGGTCTTTTGTACCTTTTGTTGTTTGAACAGTACCAGCTCTGAACCAACGGTCTGCATCGGGGTCCTTTTCTGTGTTCGAGGGTCCTGACTTCAAATCGCAGCTCAAACACCCGACATCAGAAATCAGCATCAAACTAACAAAAAGATGCAGAATGGCAAACAAGGTGCTCTTTGATTTAACATTTTGTGTGTGTGTGTTCAGGAGTTCAAAGACTCAGCTTGGAGACAGAGCTGTCAGATCTACTACACAAGAAATGGTTTACATGATTTAAACTTCTGAATCACAAACTAACTTTTTAATGTTAAGAAATGTTTTCAGTGGACTTCACCTCTGAGCAGAGGGGGGGAGCAGAGGGGGGGGGCGATCAGTTTTTAACAGACCGCTCAGAGACAGAGCCTCTGTCATCCAGCAGAGGGCGCTGCAGCAGTACTCCAACTGAGAGGAAAGAAAGAGACAGAGATGGATGAGTGCTGAGCAAGAAGAGCCAACAGCTGCAGAGAAACCAGACACACACCGTGTTCACACACACACACACACACACACACACACACACACACACACACACACACACACACACACACACACACACACACACACACACACACACACACACACACACACACACACACACACACACACACACACACAGTGTCCTGTACTCTGCAGTTATATCTGTCTGTACGATCAAACACTAAATATGTTTCAGGATCTTTTTGAGGATTTGAAGATAATTTCATTTGAAAATGAAACTCTGTGACATGATCTTTGTAAGAGACAAATCTAAATTAATCTCTGAATGTTTATGTATTTTAAACTCCACACGTTCTAACCCCTAACCCTTAATGACAAACGGTCAGATCAGGTCGTCTAGGCGTGCTGACCTCAGACTCCAACAGGCGCAGCCTTCGGTCGTGATCACAGAGGACTGACATCTGCCTCAGCACGCTGTCCACC
Organism: Labrus mixtus; assembly: GCF_963584025.1. Classification (NCBI taxonomy): domain Eukaryota; kingdom Metazoa; phylum Chordata; class Actinopteri; order Labriformes; family Labridae; genus Labrus; species Labrus mixtus. Next base: position 10,245,652 of record NC_083631.1, read on the forward strand.
CTGCAGACACACAAACACACACACAGTTTATTAAAGTGAGAAATGATCAGTCTCCCTGTAAACACAGATGTGGCTCCCTCTAGTGGTAAATGATATCAGATCTCAGTATGCACAGCAGGTTTGTTGTTTTTTTTATAGATTTATTTTTGGGCTTTTTATGCCTTTAATGGAGAGATAGAACAGTGGATGGAGTCAGAGATCAGGGAATGATATGTGGGTAGGAGGCCACGGGTGGGATGTGAGCCTGGGCCGCCCGCTTGAGACGACAACCTCCATACGTGGGGCGCACGCACTAACCACTGCGCCACCAGCGCCCCAGCAGATTTGTTGTTAAATACAGTGGGTCTGGAAAGTATTCAGACCCCTTTACATTTTTCACTCTTTATTTCATTGCAGCCATTTGCTAAAATCAAAAAAGTTCATTTTATTTCTCATTAATGTACACTCAGCACCCCATCTTGACAGAAATTTTTTTTTTGCAAATTTATTAAAAAAGAAAAACTGAAATATCACATGGTCATAAGTATTCAGACCCTTTGTTCAGTATTGAGTAGAAGCATCCTTTTGAGCTAGTACAGCCATGAGTCTTCTTGGGAATGGTGCAACAAGTTTTTCACACCTGGATTTGGGGATCCTCTGCCATTCTTCCTAGCAGATCCTCTCCAATTCTGTCAGGTTGGATGATGAACGTTGGTGGACAGCCATTTTCAGGTCTCTCCAGAGATGCTCAATTGGGTTTAGGTCAGGGCTCTGGCTGGGCCAGTCAAGAATGGTCACAGAGTTGTTCCGAAGCCACTCCTTTGTTATTTTAGCTGTGTGCTTAGGGTCATTGTCTTGTTGGAAGGTGAACCTTCAGCCCAGTCTGAGGTCCTGAGCACTCTGGAAGAGGTTTTCTTCCAGGATATCTCTGTACTTGGCCGCATTCATCTTTCCTTCAATTGCAACCAGTTGTCCTGTCCCTGCAGCTGAAAAACACCCCCATAGCATGATGCTGCCACCACCATGTTTCACTGTTGGGATTGTATTGGGCAGGTGATGAGCAGTGCCTGGTTTTCTCCACACATACCGCTTAGAATTAAAGCCAAAAAGTTCAATCTTGGTCTCATCAGACCAGAGAATCTTCTCATAGTCTGGGAGTCCTTCCTGTGTTTTTTGGCAAACTCTATGCTGGCTTTCATATGTCTTGCACTGAGGAGAGGCTTCCGTCGGGCCACTCTGCCATAAAGCCCCGACTGGTGGAGGGCTGCAGTGATAGTTGACTTTGTGGAACTTTCTCCCATCTCCCTACTGCATCAAGGGAGCTCAGCCACAGTGATCTTTGGGTTCTTCTTTACCTCTCTCACCAAGGCTCTTCTCCCACGATTGCTCAGTTTGGCTGGACGGCCAGGTCTAGGTAGAGTTCTGGTCGTCCCAAACTTCTTCCATTTAAGGATTATGGAGGCCACTGTGCTCTTAGGAACCTTGAGTGCTGCAGAAATTCTTTTGTAACCTTGGCCAGATCTGTGCCTTGCCACAATTCTGTCTCTGAGCTCCTTGGGCAGTTCCTTCGACCTCATGATTCTCATTTGCTCTGACATGCACTGTGAGCTGTAAGGTCTTATATAGACAGGTGTGTGCCTTTCCTAATCAAGTCCAATCAGTTTAATTAAACACAGCTGGACTCCAATGAAGGAGCAGAACCATCTCAAGGAGGATCAGAAGAAATGGACAGCATGTGAGTTAAATATGAGTGTCACAGCAAAGGGTCTGAATACTTATGACCATGTCATATTTCAGTTTTTCTTTTTTAATAAATTTGGAAAAATTTCTACATTTCTGTATTTTTTCTGTCAAGATGGGGTGCTGAGTGTACATTAATGAGAAATAAAATGAACTTTTTTGATTTTAGCAAATGGCTGCAATGAAATAAAGAGTGAAAAATGTAAAGGGGTCTGAATACTTTCCAGACCCACTGTAAACAAACATTAACAGGAATGAACTGGTGTCAGTAGCAACATATCCTCCAGTGAATTCCCAGTAATCCCAGTATAACCTACAGCTCCTTCAAGAAAGAGAGTCCCATTAGAGGCTCTCTTCTAAACTAAAAACCATCTCATGTTTTTATTGATCCACAGAATCAATAAAGATCTTTAAACAGAAAACTGTCCTTATCGCACGGTTACCCTGGCAACTTAGACAGTGTGCAGGTATCGGTGTTGCCATGGCAACAAACAGGTGTCGATATCATATCAAGGTTTAAAGTTCTGGTATTGTGACGACAGCAGGACTGTGTTAAATCCTGTTTATGGCGCTCTTCTTCTTTGTGTACAGATTATGGTTGTAAACAGTCAGAGGCGTTGGCAGAGTCGGTGGGAGGAGCTAAACTCCAAAGGTCGCCCAGGAATCGGTTTTGGAGGTGACTCCCATTCAGTCAACATGACGCTTTGATCCCGCTCTCTGCCTTACTGAAAGTTCCTCACAGATATTTGTCATCCAATCAGAGAGCAGTAAACGGTTAGCGTTAGCTTACTTGGTGGATGTGTCTTTGAGTCGGGCCGTGTCGCTCTCTCTCACTCTCTTGTTCTGAGCTGACAGCAGGTTTTCTTTCTGGATCGCCTCCCACGTGTTGAGCCAGCTCGCCTTCCTGCCGCACAGCTCCAGGACTGAGGACGGAGGGCAGAGGTTAACCCAGGACACACACACACACACACACACACATACACACACACACACACACACACACACACATCTCACATGACGCTGTCTCACCAAAGTGTTTGCTCTTGACCGAGGGGATCTGTCGGACGTATCTCTTCATGACCAGGTGGAGGTGTGAGATGATGATGAAGGGCGGGGCTAAGCAGGGCCTCGAGTGGTACTCCACGATCAGGTTGTAGCGCTGAAACTTCCAGTAGGTGTCGCTGCGCCCCTGGACCTTAGAGAAGGTGTAGCTGCAGAGAGGAACATACACTCTGTAAGTCATGAAACACACACAAACAGGATCCTGTGGACTGATAGAGAGATGTCAGAGTGAGGGGGGGGCGTCCGCAACCGGTGACCCTCCGGTCCCCTACGGACTGAGCTACTGCCGCCCCCAAATGAAATCACATTCAGAGTGGATCGTCATATAAACAGGAAGTAAACACCTGAACATGGCGATGAGCAGGTTGACCAGCACGATGTTGGTGAACAGCAGGTAGATGACCAGCAGGATGACCACCAGCCAGTTAGCGTACGTGCTCATACACGGCTCCTCTCCGGCCTCGATCAGCGTGACGTTGTTGGTACATTTGTTCTCCTCCCATTTATCAGCTGGAACCAATCAGAGAGGTTAAAACATCGAGTCAGGAAGTGAACACGCTGCACGCTCCTCTTAACGTGTTTTTAACCCTTTCAGGACACCGCTGATCGACTCACCGTCCATTTCGTGTATTGGAATCTGTCCAAAGATGTGCAGGTACGGTCTGTAGAAGACTCGTCGGAATATCCAGTTGGGACGCGGGTCGTACGGGTAGAGGAGCGCCTGATTGGCTACTCCGTACGCCATGAGCCACACGGCGAGGAAGAAGAGGAAGAAGAAGACGTCCTTCATCTGAGGGAGACGAAAGACGAGAGGAGGAGTCAGAGACGTTTAAACCCCCGTGTGGTCGTTCAGAGCGCAACCAGCCTCCTCACCATCTTGCTCACGATGATGATCTTTGGTCCCAGCTGTTTGTGGATGGCGAAGATGTGGATCAGACGAAGAGTAAAGACCAAGAAGTCGATGGCCATCACGGCCCGACCGAACTCGTACGACTCGGGGAACATCCTGAAACACCACAGAGACACGTAACCACGTTGTTCAAAAGGTTTTTATATTTTTAGATTCTATTTTATATATTGTAATAGTTTCTTATACTGTATTATTTAAGTTGTTGATAGTTCTGTTTTATTTCCTTGTTAATTGTTTAGCACCAATAGACCAAGTCAAATTCCTTGTATGTGTAAATAAAACCCGATTCTGATTCTGATTCTGATTCTGATTCTGAATGATCCAGATTTAATAATCCATTAAAAAAAAAAAAAAACAGGATCAGAGAATCCAGATCACTCTGACCCTCTTTGTTCAAAGGAAACTGGACTGGATCCCCCTGATCCAGGTGCGGACTTTGAATGAAGACTTAATCCAGATTATTTGAGGGCCTTCACATGACATACTTTAGTCCATAGGGGGCGCCATATATCAACACAGCTGCTGTACATTAAACAATAACGTATCCGCCCCCTGCTGGGATCAGATCCTCCTCATTTATTATTCAAAGTTTCTTAACCTTAAAATGAAGTTTAACACAAATTGGAGGTTTGATCTGAAGTCCTCACTAACAGAACCCTGTTTTAAACCTGCAGCACCCTGCTGTGTTTTAGAGGTCTCACCTGCAGCAGAGAGCAAGCATGAAGAGGGAGATGGCAGTGAAGTCACATTTGTTCCAGACGTCCTGGATGTAGTTCTTCATACTCTGGATCACGAAGTTGCTGCCCATGAAGAACGTCTGATAAAAAACACAGAAAACCGAGTCAGTCTGTGAGAGTTCAGTTTTGTAGTTTTGTAGTTTTGTAGTTTTGTAGTTGCTCATACATTGAGAAGAAGAAACATGATGAATGTTTTTCAGGTTAGTTGCGTCTGAACGTCTCACCTGTCTGATCTCCTCACACACCAAGGTGAAGACCCAGAAGTAGAGCACAAACTCCAGGGTGGACGGACCTTTGGGGGGCGGGGGCTTGAAGTCCACCAGCAGAACGTATGCAAATAGGCAGAGGAACAGGAAGTACATGAGCACATTCCCTAGGAAGGAGGTGACGGGAGCGAACCAGAATTGTCTCCACCGTGACAAGATGAACGGCCTCTTTGAGTTTGAAGGTGAAGGCTCTGCGGTCAAGAGGAGAGAGAGAGAGAAGTTAATACATGTTCATAAACTCTGTGAAGACGCACAGACCTGCAGAAGATTCTCAATACTTTTTGTTTTTAATGTCCAAAACTCCTGCAGAGTGTCTAGACTGAACAAATGTTGGCATGTGCAAACTAACCTCTCTCTCTCTCTCTCTCTCCTTCTACGATCGATCATGAAAGGAGCAGTATGTAACTCTGCCCCCTAGTGTTTAAAGTGGGTACTGCAGTCTAAATTCTAAACATTGTAGAGAGCTGTCCCCCCTCCTCTCTAGAGTCCATGCTCACACAGGTCACCATGTGGTGGACACTGAAGCTTCAGTGTTTATCCAGCTCTGCATGGGTCTGTAAACCTTTCTGTGTTCTAACCGCTCTCCATTTTTCAAAAGCATCTCTAATATTGATCCTAGTTTGAGCACGTTTCTGCTCGTGGAGCTTATTAGAAACATGCAGAGGCTTTTTAGGTCGAGTACAATCACTTCTATCTGAACCACTTCTTTTGCCCGCTTCCATCGCTGCAACACCTGTTGACCTGATAACTGCTCTCATATCTGGCAAACCGAGGGGCGTCCAAAACGGCCGTGTGGGGGGTCGCCTTAAAACCGCTTACCTTCTCCGGTCCAAACAAATCCAGAGCATTCAGGACCAGAATCTAAAGTTATAAGGAGGACATACTGGCTGCTGCATTGTTGTCAGAGAAGCCAGCACTTCAACATAGCATGTTTCCTTAATGTCTGATCATATAGTAAGATCACTTTATCATTTCATCAACATTTTGATGATCTGTATCCTCCCTCACCTTTCAGGTTTTCTTTCAGAGCTCTGAGCTCCTCAGCTTCTTCTTCACTGTGACACAAACACACAGACGATCAGAGAGTTCGTTTTGAAGATATAAAAACATCATAAAGTCTCATGTTTGTTTGTTGATCTTTACCTCTGTGTGATGTCGGCAAAGGAGCAGACCGTGGCGTTGTTTCCCTCTAGACTGTCTGTGTCTCTGTAGTGATGGAACTCCACAGACTTCACCTCCTCCTCCTGCTTCCTGAAACACACACACACACACACACACACATACACACACACACACACACCTTAGTCTGTTTACTAAATCAGCTGTTCAGCTCCTGCTACAGTCATGGACCATCCAGGTCCAGGTCTTTTTTCCCACCATATCACACAGTGACACACACACACACACACAGTGACACACACACACACACACACACACACACTCTTACCTGAAGCTGATGAGCTTGGTGTAGAGGAGGGGGGGCAGGAAGAAGGTGAGGACCAGCTTCCAGACCTCCGTGCTGCGTTCCATGTCGCCCCACCAGATCTGAGACAGCAGAGACTGAAACATGAAGAAGTGTCATCAGCTCAGCTCCACTCAGTCTGTTAAACCGTCTGAGGTCACGATCTGTACCTGAACGCCATCATGGCTGAAGAAGTGGCGGGCGTCTGCTGTTGTGGCCATCTGTAGACAAGTAGCTCCGCCCCACACCGGAGACGTCCTTATAAGGAGAGTGAAGGAGCAGCTCTCACTGTTCTGGTAACACTCTCCAAACACATCTACACACACACACACACACACACATACACACACACACACACACACACACACACACACACACACACACACAGAGTGAGATGAAGATGATGGTTCAGGTTCTATCTGTTTTATTTCTATGTCTCACCTTGTGCGAGGTGTTCAAACCTCTGAGCGAGCTTCTTCATGGACACTTTGTTCTCCGTCTCAGTCTCCAGCCGAGAGAGTTCTCTGAGTATCTTACAGCCAGACAGAGCGCTCAGCACCGACTCCCCCGCCTCACAAACACACACACACACACACACACACACACACACACACACACATTTTAATACTATAGATTGAAGTACTTGACGTTGACGTACGTCAGGTGACTCTCACCATCTCCCAGAAGTAAACCGCCATCTCGCTGCGGT
>NC_083631.1:10260016-10300016 GCF_963584025.1 Labrus mixtus
TGCTATATAAATAAAGTTATTATTATTATTATTATACAGTAAGGAGAGACAGATATTATCATGATGACAGTTCTCTGCTCGCAAGAGGTGAGCTGTGTCCCCCACCCCCAACCCCCATCCACAGAGCAGCGTCCAGGTGATTCTTACCTGATCTTCCTCCTTCATGCTGCCAGCCTTCCCTCCTCCTCTGTTCTCCTGCTCCTTCATCCTGCTCCGCTGCAGCTGAAGTCTGCTCAGAAGGATGTGGGTCAGCTGTTCACCCTTCAGTTCCAGGAGGTCAAAATGCTCCAGCAACACACATCAGGGTCCTCAAGAAACAGTTTAACAAACAGGCCCTTTAGCTCCACCTACAGCCCCCTTTCTGCCCCGCCCTTCAGGTTAATGACAAACAGAGACTCTAGAGCCGACAGTCTCAGAGCAGTACCGTCCTCTCATGGGGGGGGGGGGGGTATCCTCGCCCCTCTCAGTCATTTCCTGAACACAGGGAAGTCAGACGTCACCCACATTGTTGAGCTCAGACCTCTCAGCAGGTTAACCAGCTGATGCTGAACACACACATAGATCACATGACCTCCCTGTGGTCTTCCATCTCTCTGCAGCCGAACACTGTGGCGGCGGTGGTTGCGTCTTATATGTGTTTCTATATTTCTTGTTTTCACCTGGCTGTTAAGCTCCTCCCCCTCTTGGTTACACTGTAAATTTCATTTCATTTAAGTCACTCAGCAGAGTGCAGCACATTTCTTGCAACTTTTGAGAACTACTGTTGCCGTGGCAACAAACAGGTATTTCTATTATTTGATTTTTACTCATACCAAAGTTTAAAACTCTGGTCATGTGACACTTCAGCTATGAATTAAGACTTGAACCTGAACATGATTTTGAGTTTCCTGCTTTTCATGCAAATAAAAAGATAATATATTTAAGTTGATGTCTTCAGAGTTTAACTTAATCGGTTTTCTGCAAAAACGATTAAAGATGTTTACAGGTTAAACCGTCCATCCTGGGTTTATGTGTGTTGTTCTTGTGTGTTACTTGTGTGTGTGTGGAGACAACAATGTGAGATTAAGGAGAGCGTGCAGCAAACATGAGCTGATAACTTGGGAAACAGTTTCCTGTCATTCAGTCTCATAATAACCACAAGGACAGTTTTGGCTCATTAGACAGTGGGAGGAGCTACAGGGGGCAGCGCTACACTGCAGTTTGTTTAGTACTTTATGAAGCCAATCATGACAACTTTCATTGAATCCTGTTGACCAGTATCTGACACTACCTCGTCCTCTGCTGCCCCCTGCTGGTTCAAAGTTTACGATGATCCTTAATAAAGTTTAACACATTAAATCACTGGTGCAGACTGAAGCGTCTCTTAGAGGTTAGACCTCGTGTTGTTTTACACGTTACCATGGAGACAGACTAGTGTGTAAGGACATCTTCAGGTGACTTGTGATCATTCAGGTTTGACAGTAAAGTAAAGTCATGTTTTGTTTGTAAAAAAGGAGTCGATGCAGGAAGTTACATTTACAGTTTATTAGTTTATTTAAAAAAACGCAGCAGCGGCAAAACAAAATACAAAAAAAAGAAAAATAAGATGGTGTGAGACGGAGCTGACTCTGCAGAGCACGACATGGTTACTACTGTTCAGACAGACACACAGTTTCTGTACACTGACACACAGGAGAGCCAGACCCCCTTCTCTTCGGGTCCACCTTTAACTCGAACTACAGGCTGCAGCGGGATCTGATGGAGGGAACATTTCTGCAGCTCAGACTTCATGCACGACGCAGCAACAACACCTCAGAGATCAACCGAGCATGTGCAGAGTCTCTGATGCACTGCGTTCCAAATGCAGACTACACGACAACTCTGAACGGGTTTACAGTCATAACCACAAATACAGTTCATTTCACAGTGTGCAGGAGGAGACGCACACCGCTGCAGGATTTATGTAACGTGTGTGTGTGGGGGGGATCCCCTGCAGGAGGATTTGTTTAATTGTTACAGTAAGCTGTGTGTGTTTCATTTACTACATGCTTAAACTACACACTATGAAGGTCAGCATGCAGTCAACCAGCCGTGTGTAGAGTCAGTGTGTAGCTCGTCTTAAGGACACAGTGCAGGCAGCATTTCTGGACTTTGAATCTTTGACAAAAGAACAAGAAGAAGTCTGGAACAAATAAAAGACCTTCTGCTCATGTTGTTCAGCCTCTTAGTTCTCACAGCTCTTATTCTTAGTTCAGGTTTAATTTCTACTTCTTACAGCCGTTCAAAAGTAACATTAGGGGCGGGGCTTCAAGAACATGAATCACAGCAGATTTCTGCAGCTCTATTTGACTCACTCTGCTGCTGTAAGAACTCTACATCTCTGCACCGCGTTCACACACTCAGCTGGTTCTGGTCTGAACAGCTTCGAGTCTATGAAGTGTACACGTGGTGGAGGCGGGGTTTAAAGTAAACATGATGAATCTAAAGACTCGCAGACCTACGGCACTAATAGATGAGGAAGCAGAGCACACGGACTCATGTTTAACAGATTGTGTGTTGGAGGGGTGTGTGTGTTTTCTAAGGGGGGGGGGGGGGGGGGGGGGGTTAAGGAGAGCGAACAGTGACTCTGCAGACGTGTGAACAGGGCCGCTGTGTTCATGTCGACATGGATCTGACACATGCTCATGACGAGAACCAACAAAACAAACCCCGGAAGAAGAAGACTCAAACAGCAGACACACACTCTGCTGAGTGACTACGGTACAATGAATCACCACGGCAACGTACTTAGACCCCGAGGAGGTGAAACCTTTAAATACTGTTTGAACGAGAAAATGAGAAAAAGAAGAAGAGTCTTTAAAATGTTGCTGCAGACGAGCGTCAGACTCTGAACAGACGAAGACTAGCGCATCCGGTACTCTGACGTCTTGGACACCTCGCACAGCTGACCCTTGAAGTCGATGTCGACGGTGAAGTCCAGGTCTCTCTGTGGACAAAAAAAAAAACACACGTCAGACGGCACACACACATTTCTGTCCGACAGGGCATTCAGAGAACTAAACTGTCAGTGTCGATCTGGACGAGTTCAGATTTAAAGTCTGGTTTGAATGTAACAAATGATGTGCATGACGAGTGATCAAAACTGAGAACTTAACATGAACAATCCTCCTTAAATAAACTTATGTCAGCTTACGTTGTTCTTGACGTTAGGCTTCATGCTGATGGTGCCAAAGATCTCCTCTCCAGTCTTCACAGTCAGGTAATCATCCAGGTAGAACACAGTCTGCTTCCAGTGAGTGTAAGGAGACTCTGGGCCTGACAGAGGGAAACAGGCTCCATTAATACAGTGTGTTAACAGTCCACAACATAAACCTCCAAATAATACAGACTGAGGGCCAGAAGATCCAAGAACCTGTAGCACACAGGATCCACCTGCAGGCTCCATCAGGTCAGTGCAGACAGTCTAAAACCTGCAGGCTCCATCAGGTCAGTGTAGTCTAATCAGAATCAAGGAGACCTTATTCTTAAATGCCTGCTTGATTAGTTTGTAGGGATGTACTTCACAGAATTCTTAAACTGTCTGCTTTTATTCCCCTGTATTGGCCTGCAGATGTTCACAATACTGATTCAGAACCAAGTGGAACGAGCACATATGTCACAGAGTTTGACTAGATGTGCCGTGTTTGTTCCAGTCAGAGCTAATGAGACAAACTGCCTGCTGGGTAACCGCTGCACAGCGATCCGTCAGGTTCAGGATACAAGTGTTAAGACAACAGGTGTGTGGTGTGTTCACTTACTGGTAGAGAACCCGGTCCTCTTGTGGCAGCGAGTGAACTCGATGTTGAAGTAGGTGACCAGAGCGTGGATGTAGTCGTTCCTCTTCACCTGCAGGCAGAACGGCGAGGTGAAGGTGAGGTCGTCCGCCTTCACCGTGTAGATGTCCACCTCCTGAAAACAGACGGGGTCAAAGTTAGATCACACAATTCTCCTTTATACACACATTTAGGATAGGATAGGATAATACTAATCCCCAGAGGGGAAATTCAGGCGTTGCAGCAGCACAGACAAGAGAGCTCAAAATACACATTAAACAGAATAGATAAGATAAATAAAAATAAAAACAAAAACAGGGGGTATATACAGTACAAAATGAATGAAGTTAACTATGCAGGGAATTGAGACAGGATGCGCAGAGAATGACAAGATAAAGTGACAAGTGATGATTAAAGTGACTTGGTATGATAAATTATTATCATTGGAATCATCAGAATCCACCCACCTTGATGAGACATGCACTGCTGACCAGCTGTTTAGGGTCGACTACGTCCACCAGGGGCTCCTTTATCGCCACCTCCTTAATGCACGACATGTCGAATCCGTACACGTTCTCCCACCCTGACACACAGAAAGATCAGATCATTAACACACTCCTGACTGCAGATGTAGCACAGCACAGGATCACTGAATCATAACCAGACTATAATCCTCCCAGAGGGCATCTTTTCCCGCCAAAAAGAGGACCTGTCATTCATGCCCTGTGATTGGCTGATACAGAGCACTACGTTCAGGGCTCTCAGCCAGGAGGAGAGCTGTGGAGGACTCATCAGCCAGGATTACATGTTGACACAGTCACATTAAGGTAAAGATCCTGTTTGACTTCAAACTAAAAATAACCACCCTGTGACCTTTAACCTCATTCCTGGTCATGTTTAGGTAAGTTTTAAAAAGAGACTAGTTTAAGTCAAAACATTTCATCAGTGCTTACTGTTTCATGCAGGACGTGAACAACAAACGTCAAGTCTTTCATATAAAGCCTCAGTGACAAACACCTGCCACAGGTGTTACTGAAACGTGTGGGCGTAAAAATAATTAACAAAATAATTTGACTGACAGCACCATTAACCCGTTAGATTTGGAGAAACTGATTTGGTTAGGGAAGGAGGACTTGACATATTTATAACCTGTCGTGGTCTAATCAGAATAATTAAACACCGGTGTGAGAGCAAAGAGGCTTTAACCAATAAGCCAGGAGAACCAATCACAGCACAGTAAGCCGGCAGGGTCGACTCCACAGCCAAGCACACATTTTTTACTGGCCATAATAATGTCACGTCCATTTAATTGAGGTTTTATGTTGCTTCAGATTGAAATAACAAGTCATTGTAAAGGCCTGACGTGTGGCAGCTTCGGTACTCACAGTGGATTTTGTAGTCCTTGTACTGCCGGTCTTCAATGGCGGTGACGTAAAGAGTCGCCCTGTCGGGGAAGATGAGTCCGTCTGGTTTCTGTTGGAGAAGAAAAGACTGTTCAGACTACAGCTCAAACATGTTCAGGTTTCAACTCACCAGAAGCACCTAAACACAGATTTACAACTTAAAAGAGAAAGATTCTGAGATCTGGATCAGAGTGCTTCTTCTACAGAAACATCTACAGTTTGTCAAATATTCAAACGGAAGGGTCATACCAGCCACTTGTCCCTGGCGTAGATGACCGTGTTGAGCATGGACTCGTAGAAGAGGCAGTAACCCATCCACTCGGATATGATGATGTCTACTCCCTCCACAGGCAGAGTCACCTCCTCCACCTTCCCCTTGATGATGGTCACAACTTCAAACCCAAAAAGAGAAGATGATTACTCCCTGATCCTGACACCAAGTTTCCCCTCAGCTCTGAATCTGCTCACTCACCATCGTCCATCTTGTTGGCCTTCACAATCTTCACAGCGTAGTCTGAGATGCTGCTGCACTCGATCTGCAACAACAACAGTTTAAACTCACTGTGCAACGTGAAAGAAGCCATCGCCTACACATGGATCCACACGTCTCAGTACGTACCCCTATAACCTTCTTGGCTCCGGCTTTAGCTGCGAACATGCAGAGGATTCCCGTCCCGCTGCCTACATCCAGCACCACCTTATCTTTGAACAGGTGTTTGTTGTGAAACATGGAGTTACGGTACGTCAGGGTACGGACTTCATCCTTCAGCATCTCCTACAGACACACAAACACACACTGGGTTAAAGCTTTTATTTGTGGTAAATATGAAGCTGCTTTAGTGAGTTTGGTTTCAAAGAAATCACCTCGTGGATGCCAAAGTGGGCGTAGGAGTCAAAGTAGTAATCCTTTGATGTCATGTCCTCGGCTGAAGGCTTGGCTGAGCTCTCCCCCTGAGAAACCTCAACAGAGACACACACAGTTACACACTGTTACATCACAACATGTAACACATTTTCAGATGGATTCTGTTGGTCAGGACATTTAAAGTAATAACAGAAGTGCTAATTTTGCTCTAAATTACCAAAAAAGGCTTTTTGCTTTCTGTGGACAACTTCAGATGTGTCATGACCACATCACACAGCGATCACACAGGTGTGCTGAGATGTCAGTGGGCGGGGCCTGAGCCACTCAGGTTTAGTTCAGGTTTTGATCTTTATTATTTTGCAGCATTGATATAAAGACAAATATTCTTATCTAAGCGTTGTGGACATTGCTGCTTCGTACTCCACTTCCACTGTGTTTTTAACACCATGTCTTGCCTGGATCTGATTTCTGGAGCAGTCCTCCTGGAATTATCTAGAAGTTTTCAGGAGTGTAGATATGAAAACAGCCTGGAGGCAGAGCTGGCTGTAGACATTCTGTTTCATATGTTTATGATAGTGGGTGATCTTGATAAATATTTGATGATTAAATGGTTTGTGTTTAATGTTAAGTAATTTATTATATTAGTTTGACCACTCACACACTTAATCACAGCGAGGTCTTTTTAGCTGTTTAAATATTATGTTCAAACAGACGATGTATGTAGCCTGACGGTGATAAGTAACAAAGCAGATATCTGCCAACACAATTAAACCCTTGAGGACGCGTCCTGCACCCTCAGGCTAGTTTGAGTATCTTAGTTCTTTATCTGCGTACTTATTAGATTAATTAAATTATTAAATGAAGAGTTATGAGGGTTTCGGTGTTGGCCAAGTTGTAACCAGGCCAGCCTCCTCGGAGCACAAAGGTGGAGCACATGGTGCTTAACCTGAGAGTGATGGGGGGGCTTCAGGCCTCGCTCTTCACACACCGTTAGCCCCACACAGAGACACCGACAGTCTAACCATCACCGTTAATCCCCGGTAAGACCTACCGACCAGCAGGCCTTTAAACTGCAGCCGGTGGCGCCGACACACAGGTAACGGAGTCCCGCAAAGTTACCTACAAGGTGTTAGACTTCACCTTCTGACCTCCTAATGAGTCATAAATCACACAAATGGACGTAAGAGCCGAGGTCAATTAACTGTTTACCGCTAATGATGCCGCTCACTGTGGGGACAGATGTGCGCATGAGTGTAGCATCACCAGCTAACGGTGGCTAACAGCGGGAGCTAACTGTGGCTAACAGTGGAGCAGCGTTGAAGCAGACGGAGAATGAGGCAGCATCCTCAAGCTAACATGCTAACACGTTCGTCTCCATGCGGTCCCTCAGGCTGATGAGACTCAGCCGGCCGCTTTTTACACTTTCACCCCGGCTTAACACCCCGTGTCTGTGGGTACTCTGATAACTATACATTTATATTAACACAGACAATGAAGCAGAAACGTCTCTAGAGTTTGAATCATCTCTGAACTGCGTGTGTTTTAAATGAATGAGACTCTTCAGAAGTTAAAATGGTCGCATCTCTTTCTTCAGAGAACGTAACGACACGAATCTCGACTTCAGACGGTTTTAAAATAATGTTTCATTAATCAGTTTAAATCAGAGTTAATTAATTAAAAAAAAAAAAACATAATTTAAAGCAGTATATTTAGTGTTTCCTGCTGTAAGACCTTACCTCCATCCTCTCTGCTGGTGCCGCCATTTCGATCTCCTGCCTGACTGCGTGAAGCTCGTGAGCTTCAAGGATCATACCTCGTCCCGCCCACGACATCCACCTCTGACTTCTGATTGGACAGCAGGACTGAAGACGCCGCCCACTGCTATCAGTCACTTTCGTTGAATCTGAATATTTGACTGCGACTTACAGAAAAGAGATAAGTTGACCCTTGTTTACCTTGAATTCATATAAATTAATATATCTATATATATATATATATAGATATAAATAATTAATTATATTTAATAATGACGTCATTTTCTGTGTTAATAAGTAAATGTTAACATTTTAGTCAATCTTATTTTTGTAAAATAAACGGAGAGAAGTCAAAGGAGAGCTGCTCCATTCAGTGGACCAGATCTGAGTGCCAGTGTTATTTTTCAGTCTCTTATAAATAATAACTGATTACTTACATTGCAAAACCAATATATTATAAAACTTATAACAACAAATAAGCAATCTGAGTTAGTACACAGGTGCATTGCTTTGTAACACATCACCTCCAACACTGCTGAATAAGGACTAAGTTCACTCAGAATGCATCACTATGTCGTCTCAGCCTTTGGACCGTTGGACAGTTAAAATGATTAACTCTGCTCCTCTTCTGTGGCCAATGTTTATTGTATTACGATCTGTACTCCTTAGAGGAACTGCTTGTCAACCAGCAACTGCTTGGGGCCTCAGACCAGTAGGGGGCCCCTGAGGGCTCATAAACAGTGGCCCTAAATGTGCAAATGACAGTAGGAAACCTCACTAAGGGGGCCCCATCTGACAGCATTCACTCTCGTATCCCTTCTGAAAAACCAAAGTTTTTCAATTAAATTAATTTAATCCGTCTATAGAGTGAAAAAAAGAATCAGGAAAAAGAGGAAGAGGAGTGATGCTGCATTCAGGTGCTCCTCGGACGATCCCAGTTCCGGAGTCAGGAAGTCATTTTTCTGACTTCAGTGTGTTCACGTGATTTCAGTTTGGAAAGTTGTAATGTTGAAACAACCACAATACACAGCGTGGACACTACAAAGACGATGATTAATAAAAAGTATCTTAACACGAACAAAACATTTTTGCCCCCCATGTGACGACGATTCAGACGTCAAGTTGGGCACCTTCATCTTTTTTTTGTTGAGTTTTTCTGACTTGAGCAGACGCTCGTGCGCATTTTACAACTTCAATGGCGATGTGTCCGACTCCACATGAATGGAGCATCAGCGTCGGGACAGACATGATGGGGATGATCGTCGGTTGAAGGGCCCCTAATTCATTTTTGCCCCGGGCCCCAACAGACTCGAGGATCACCACTGCTGCTCCTGTAAGTGGAGCAGACGGTGAGTTAATGAAACTACTAAATATGCAGGAGGAGTGTTTATAACAGAGGCCGTTTATCCTCTGATGGACGAGACATTTGGGGAAAGGTTTAGATAAACCAGCTCCTTCAGACTCCTCATCATCACCTATACCCCCCCGCAGGACTAACTGTCGGTCCTGGGGGGACAGGGCCTTCTTCTCTCACCCTCTGGAACTCACTCCCAAAAACCATCAGAGACCCCCCCTTCTCCACCTTCAAGAAGACCCTAAAAACTCCCCTCTTCATCATGGCCTTGAACCTCTAACAGAATCTGTTCACCTCCTCCTTCTTCTATATGACTTCTTCTTTGATCTGTTTTCACTGTTCTGTTTTGTTGGTGTTCTTTGTTGAGCGTCTTTGAGTACTTAGAAAAGTGCTTAAAGTCTAATACATCATTCTTATTATTCTTATAATCAGTGGATCTGTTCAGTGTATGGACTGACAGAAAGTTTAGTTCATTCAAGTCACCAACGTCTTCTTTTCAAGTCAATATTCAGAAAACTGATTTTAAATTCACTAAATCATAATAACATCAAAGAAGCTGGAAGCAGAAAATGTTTGAAATGTTTCAGTTAATTTGATTTTGATTTATGGTTGATCGTTCTCTCTTTAAAGCTGTCAGGGTCACTTTGATTGTAGAAAGCATTTAAAAACATGACCCGTGTTTAATAAAAAACAATGTTCATGCTATAACAAAGCTTCACCTTCAGTCTCTGTCACCCGACCTCGGATAAGAAGAAGAAAAGGGATAAATGGAGTTTGTAAAATGTAAAATGTGCATTTATTGCAGCAGTAGCTCCCGATGTGGAACAAAGTATGGAAGTTGGTCTGGGAGCTGCAGAGACGACAGGTCACTTCCTGAGTACTGCCGAGGTGCCCTGGAGCAAGGCATTGCACCGAATCCCAAACAGACACAGCGTGCTCCATGTGTAGGCCCCTGACATCTCTCTATAACTGCACGTCCACAGGTTTGTGTCTGTGTGTATTATATAGTGTGAGAAGCAGAGGGTTAGGGGACCCTACAGTGATGGATAAAGTAAATTATTCTTCACTCTGTTCAGACTCAGAGAAACTCATCCAAACTAAAACTAGAGATTTATTTCAGGACCAATAACAGCCTCCTCTTCCTTCATCGGGGCCCTGAGTAGTCCCAAACCCCCCCCCCCCCCCCCCCCCCCCCCCTTTATGACGTCAGATAAAGTCAAAGACACCTTCAGCTGTTAGGTGCATGTTAACAGAGAAGCATCTGAAATGGAAATCCGATATCACCTGGACCTGTCTACGTTCATACTAATCTGCGTCCGTTGTTTATCCCAGCTCTCCTCTCTCTGATAACGGTTCAGCTCCAGCTCAGCCAATCAGCGCAGGGCTGGAAAGGAGCGTACGCGTGCCCGGGTACGTGGCGCGCGGTCCCGCTGTAGGTTCTTGTGTCACGAGCCTTACCGAGCCGCGGAGGCAGAATTAGTGCGGACCGGACATTTCATTTATCAGGTTTAAACAGAACAGGTGTTTAATGTCATATCGATGATCGGCAGGTAACTCTGTCAGCTGAGTGTTTCCGGTCAGCCGGTGATGTTTCCAACCATTTGAATGATATCGCTGGCCAGCTAGCTAGCTAGCTGTGGAGCTAGCTTTACGGTGCGTGACTCGAAGTAACTTAACGTTAAATCATCGGACGTTATTTTCATTAACGGATCTGACCGATTCTAGAAACATCCACGGAGTGTCTTTACACCTGAATCAATACTACAGGTGAGCGCGGAGCTGCTAACGTTAGCCCGAGAAGGATTGAATGAAATAACGTTAGCTGGTCATAGCAGCGGAAACGAGCCAGTTAACCGGGATAACTTCTCCCTCTGCGGGTTTAACCACCGACATCCAGCTAATCTGCTACGAGCTAACGGAGCTAGCCACCCACCGACACACCGTCACACCGAGCCGGGAGCTAACAGGCACTCATAGGGCTGATACCAGCGTCAGGTTGGCCCTTTGCAGTCAGGAGATCTGACCGTCGGTTCACGGTAACGGATCAGGCCGGAGAGAGGAGCTGACCGTCGGTTCACGGTAACGGATCAGGCCGGAGAGCAAACACCAAGCTGCCAACATGCCGGCTGTATCGAAGGGAGACGGGATGCGCGGATTAGCGGTTTTCATCTCGGACATCAGAAACTGTAAGTCTCATTTAACGCCGTTACACCCCCCCCCCCCCTCCTTCATGTTATAACTGCTGTCATTAACATCACGAACCGTAGTGAAGTGACGTCATCACGGCACTACTACAGGTCTCCCTGATTCTCCTACGAGCCGTCAAATTCACACTAATGTAGAAATCAGTAGTTCCTCACGTGTTGTCGGTAACTGTACCGTAAATACGGTGACACTGTCACATCGGTCACACTGATAATAACCACAAACATCTCAACGACACATTTTACTCTTATTCTGAAATATCTTCTGGGCTTCCGGTCCAGAACAGAATATAAACATATTTGTGTGTGTGTGTACACGTGTATGGTCCTGTGTGTGTGTACATGTGTATGGTCCTGTGTGTGTGTGTGTGTGTGTGTGTGTGTGTGCGCGCGCGCGTGTGTGTGTGTGTGTGTGTACATGTGTATGATCTTGTGTGTGTGTGTGTACATGTGTATGATCTTGTGTGTGTGTGTGTGTACATGTGTATGATCTTGTGTGTGTGTGTGTGTGTGTGTGTGTGTGTGTGTGTGTGCATGTGTATGATCTTGTGTGTGTGTGTGTGTGTGTACATGTGTATGATCTTGTGTGTGTGTGTACATGTGTATGGTCCTGTGTGTGTGTGTGTACACATGTGTATGGTCCTGTGTGTGTGTGTGTGTTTATATAATTGTCATGTATTAATGCAGTTAATATGTTCGACGTCTTGTGTTTAAAACTCTAAAGTCTTCTTTATTTAAATATTGAGTTGATTTAAAAACACCAAAGATTTAAAATGGTCACCTGTCGGATCGGCCAGGTGAGGAGGAGAGGAAGGATTCATCATGAGGAAAACTAAAACGTCTCTGTTCCATTCAGAGTGTACCAGTCATTAATCCAACATCAGGGCTCTACAGGACTTCTACTGTTGTTGCCG
The DNA here is from genome assembly GCF_963584025.1 of Labrus mixtus. Lineage (NCBI taxonomy): Eukaryota > Metazoa > Chordata > Actinopteri > Labriformes > Labridae > Labrus > Labrus mixtus. The sequence continues at coordinate 10,272,302 of NC_083631.1, forward strand.
TTGTAACGAACAGGGGTTGATATCATTAGATTTATATCAGAATCATATCAAATTTAATAAATAATCGTGATGTCACAGATCTGACACATCTGTATATTCTTAAAAATCATATTTACTGTCAGAGAAGAAACTCATTTAGTTTATTTACCATCTATTTCAACTCTTTGCAGTATGTGATATTAAATGTGTTATTTTATTACCTCCTCCTGACTTTGACCCCTGCAAACATCCTTAACAAGGTCAAACTAGAGGTTATGTAGAGGTCATGGTATCAGCATGTTGGGTGCGTCTGAAAGGTTCCTCACTGAGTGAAATGACCCCGAAGTGTTTCAGTGATAAGAGCCGTTTGAATTCTCTAAAAGTTAAGGAAAGGTGGGTCAATGCTTCCTTTATAACCTCCTTTAGGAGACACTGGACCATCCTTTACCAAAGGAGATGAGATAGGCTGACCCACAATTCTTTGCGGCCGCAACATTTAAAGCGAGTCGCTCATCTGACCGCTCACGAAAACTAACGATGATCGTAAAGTGACACAGATCATGTAAGGGATGTTTTTATCCAGATGAAGTTTCATTCACTTCAGAATGCTTTGTGCAGATAAACATTATGTATATCTTTCATCATATTTATTCTGATGTTGATGTAAGAGTGGACAGGAAGCTGATGGTAGTCTATATGTCTTTTATTTCACTTCCTCGTGGTAATCAGGATTATTTCACCAGTAAGGGGAAAGTTTTTTTAGATCTTTTAGTAGTCCATTTTCTGAACATTGTAGTTTCACCACGGCAGACTCACGTCATTAACCTCCGCCGGCCCGTCACATTAATGACGTTGCCTCGTGGAAATGTGGTTGGATTGTCAGAGCAGCGCCATCGCCTTTCCCCAAGTCCTTTATGAATTCTCCTAACATCTTTCCTTAACCTCATGACGTTTTCCCCCGGGGTTAAGGTGAAGAGGATAGTGAAAGGAGATAGGAGGGATCCGGACCCCCCCCCCCCCCTCGTCTGTGTGTGTCAGATGGAGGTCGGACAAAAAGTCGATTTATTTAAAATCGAGATTCTTCTCTTCTTTTTTAAAGATTTAAGATGTATTATTATTTTATTTCATTTGTCTAATCCGTCCCCCCCTGCTCAGTGCTCTCTGTGCTGTAGATGGAGGTTTGTTATTCATGAATAAATATGAATAGTTCCTGAAGTAGATAATCAGCTGCTGTGGCGAGTGATGAAGACGTTCAGTGTGAACTCCTCTGTGATCATTATATTATATATATATATATTATATAATGTTTAGGGGAGATTCACTCTGTGGGGGTTCGGTGCCTCGGCAGTACTCAGGAAGTGAACTGGACCAGACCAACTTCCAGACTTGTTCTGCACCGGGACTTGAACCGGCAATCCTCTGGTCCCAAGTCCCTACAGACTGAGCTACTGCCACCCCACTATGTGAGTCCTGATGGGGACTCCTGTAAGATACACACACACACACACACACACACACACACACACACACACACACACACACACACACACACACACACACACACACACACACACACACACACACACACACACACACACACACACACACACAACCACCCCCCCCCCCCCCCCCCCCCCCCCCCGTGTGAAATGTTATTTCACACGTTACCTGCTCAGGTGGTTGGCTCTGATTGGTTTATCTTCCACACCTTGTTGCTGGTTGGCTGAAAATCCAGCGTATGAATGAGATGTGAGCAGTCTTTATGTAAACATGATTATCTCTGTTTATAGAAATTATGAGACTCTGATCTTCCACTGACACACACACGCACACACAAAGACACACACGCACACACACACACACACAAAGACACACACACACACACACACACACAAAGACACACACACACAAAGACACACGCACACACAAAGACACACACGCACGCGCACACACACACAAAGACACGCACGCACGCACGCACACACTCGGATCAGAAACCAACAGAACATCCTCTAAAAGAGTCTGTTGGGTCTTTGTAACGGTGTAGTCTGGACCCCTGGACCCTCTCTCCTCTCTCACTGGAGCTCACAGAGACATTTCCTTTGCTCCTCCCTCTGCGTCTCAGAAACTGAAGCAGACTTGTGCACAGGTGTTGTTTGAATGTGGGCCAGAGACTCTGCCTGTGCTGGACCTGGACTCTTCCTGAGGTCACAGAGACCGTTCTAGTCCCCCTCTGGTGGTTAAACTCCTAAACATCAGAGAATTGAAGACGGTTAGGGGGGCAGAGCTTTAAGAGTCTAGAGGAGGAGTCAGAAACACTCTGAGGTGAAGATCTGTAGTTAATAAAGGTCTGTGTGAACATTTCTTCTTCTGTGGTTTTAGCTGATGTTAACGTGTCGTTTATATCAAATCTTCAATTCAAAAGCCTGTGCTGCAGTTCTACAGTGTTTTCAAAGGAGGCCACTCCTCCAGCTGTCTGCGCTGGTCATGTGACTGAAGCTATGGCGCCCTGAACATGTTGTGACTCTGATCAGATTTCTTCATGTTTTTGTCTCATATTTAATATCTGAACGCACGTCTTCAGACTGTGCACATTGTAAATGATGACAACGTGTCACTTCCTGTCTTACCTTTCAGGTAAGAGTAAGGAAGCCGAGATCAAACGGATCAATAAAGAGCTGGCCAACATCCGCTCCAAGTTCAAGGGAGACAAAGCTCTGGACGGATACAGCAAGAAGAAGTACGTGTGCAAGCTGCTCTTCATCTTCCTGCTCGGACATGACATCGACTTCGGACACATGGAGGCCGTCAACCTGCTCAGCTCCAACAAGTACTACACCGAGAAGCAGATCGTAAGTCCACCGCCGTGTGCGCGTGCATGTGTGTGTTCAAATGATTCGTTATTTTTCAGTTTACGTGAGCATGTTAAACTTCTTCAAACAGTTTTAGTAGTCAGCCAAGGTTTTTTATTCAAAACAAAAATGCCTTGTCTTGAATTAGGCCACGCCCCCTCTAACACATGTTGCTTAATAAGCCTGTGTGTCTCTAACGATTGATCTTTAACATCATGAGCTCATCATCAGTCTGTTTTTAAACTCAGTGCTGACGATGTGTGTGTCGTCAGGAGAAGTAGAGCTCAGGGATCGATCCGTGACGATGTGTGAACACAATCAGGGAGGTTTGGAGAACGAGGAGTTCTGGGAAACACAATCTGAGATGTGACAGTTTCTTCTGTTTGATCAGCAGCTCGTATTGATCACATGATGGGATCATGATGTCAGAATATGAAAGACTGTGTGATCCAGGCTGTAGGAGGATCAATGACCTGTGTGTTATCACGCTGTGTTGGTTCAGTGCTGGTCTTCATCCAGACTCCGTGCTTCAGGTCCAGACTACAGTTCAGGTTCAACTTGTTGACCAGGGTCTGCACACAGACATGACTCGCTCTTTAAATGTTGGCTTCATGGCGTTTGCTTCACATCGTCAGAGATGGAGTTTCAGTCACAGGTTCTCTTATCTGAACTCACCTTTAATGTTTGAAACAACAATCTGTGAAGTCGTCTTCGCTTTTCTTAACAAACTTTTTCACCTGGATGTTGTTGGTATAACAGTCCAGCTGATATGAGGGGAGACGAGAGGCTCTCTGTTCATCTGTTGGACTTCCTGATGAAGGTTTGAAGCTGAAACGTGTCAAAGAAGTATTTAAAGTCCACGTCAGCACGCCGTCATGTCATAGTTTTAAAGACATCTTTATGAAACATTGAAATGAGAAGCGACCTGTGGATCTGATTGGACCGTCACCGTCAGCTTCAGTTCTTTCCAACACTATCGATCATTTTCAATCTGACTTTTTTTTTTTTTTACAAAACGTGAAGAACAAAAAACCTGAATCTGAAATAACAGACCACATAATCATCCCCAAGAGGAACATAGTCACACTCCTCTCCTCCTCCTCCTCCTCCTCCTCTTCCTCCTCCTCCTCCTGCTCCTCTTGATTGCTTTCTTTGTTTTGAAAATGTAGAGAACAGGGAGGTGAAGAACATAGTTGATGTTAAAGCAGAACAGAGAGCTGAACCTGTTTCCTCACTGTGTGGTGGACTCAGGAACAGGAAGTGTTGAGTCAGCGGGATAATGTTGAGTCAGGAACTTTACACAGCACAAAGCTTTTTATTCTCTGACCCTTCAGTGAGGACACTAACATGAAGACTGGCCTGAGGATAGAAACCATCAACTGAATGTAGGGACAGGAGTAAAAGGCTTCATTAGAGGAGAGAGGGACTAGGAGAGGAGAGAGGGACCAGGAGAGGAGAGAGAGAGCAGGAGACAGGGAGCAGGAGAGGAGAGAGGGAGCAGGAGCAGCTATCTGTCAGTCGGGCAGTTTGAATCAACCATCACAATAACATAATCCATCTGTTTGTTTAGTCCTCGTGAATTATAATAATTAATCTCACTCAAACACACAGATGTGAACTAGCAGTGATGTGTCTAATCTAAAACGTTAAAGGACTACATTACCCAGGTGTATCTGATGTTTGTAATCTGAAACGTTAAAGGACTACATTACCCAGGTGTATCTTGATGTTTGTAATCTAAAACGTTAAAGGACTACATTACCCAGGTGTATCTGATGTGTCTAATCTAAAACGTTAAAGGACTACATTGCCCAGGTGTGTCTGATGTATCTAATCTGAAACGTTAAAGGACTACATTACCCAGGTGTATCTGATGTGTCTAATCTAAAATGTTAAAGGACTACATTACCAAGGTGTATCTTGATGTTTGTAATCTAAAACGTTAAAGGACTACATTACCCAGGTGTATCTGATGTGTCTAATCTAAAATGTTAAAGGACTACATTACCCAGGTGTATCTTGATGTTTGTAATCTAAAATGTTAAAGGACTACATTACCCAGGTGTATCTTCATGTGTCTAATCTAAAACGTTAAAGGACTACATTACCCAGGTGTATCTGATGTGTCTAATCTAAAACGTTAAAGGACTACATTACCAAGGTGTATCTTGATGTTTGTAATCTAAAACGTTAAAGGACTACATTACCCAGGTGTATCTTGATGTTTGTAATCTAAAATGTTAAAGGACTACATTACCCAGGTGTATCTTCATGTGTCTAATCTAAAACGTTAAAGGACTACATTACCCAGGTGTATCTGATGTGTCTAATCTAAAACGTTAAAGGACTACATTACCCAGGTGTATCTTGATGTGTCTAATCTAAAACGTTAAAGGACTACATTACCCAGGTGTATCTGATGTGTGTGATTTTAAACCCTCCAGGGTTACCTGTTCATCTCCGTGCTGGTGAACAGTAACAGTGAGCTCATCCGTCTCATCAACAACGCCATCAAGAACGACCTTTCGAGCCGTAACCCCACCTTCATGTGCCTTGCGCTTCACTGCATCGCCAACGTGGGGAGCCGCGAGATGGCCGAGGCCTTCGCCAGCGAGATCCCCCGGATCCTGGTGGCTGGGTGAGTGGTCTGAACTCTCCTGATTGTATCTGTCATGTCTCAAACACATGTGTGACTGAGCTGGTCATGTGACGCCTGCAGAGACACCATGGACAGCGTGAAGCAGTCCGCCGCTCTCTGTCTGCTGAGGCTCTATAAGACCTCTCCTGACCTCGTGCTGATGGGGGAGTGGACGTCTCGTGTGGTTCACCTGCTCAACGACCAGCACATGGTGAGAACACCGGCACACTTTGTTATACACAACATGTGAACAACGTGATGAAAGTTTCCTTTGAGACCTAAAATAACAGAGATGATGAAGATGAAGATGAAGATGATGATGAAGATGATGTTGATGTTGATGTGTGTGTTTCAGGGTGTGGTGACAGCTGCCATCTCTCTCATCACTTGTCTGAGTCAGAAGAATCCAGATGAGTTTAAGACCTGTGTGTCCCTGGCCGTGTCTCGTCTCAGCAGGGTGAGTGACAGTAACAAAGAGCAGCTTAACATACAAATATAATGTCTGTATTTATAACATCAATGTTTCTTTTAGTCTAATGATTCAGTTTTAATCCTAAAAGCCTAGCCAGGGACGGGGGTTGCAAATTAGCCAAGGCTAGAAACCTTTATGCATGGCATCTACTTTGTACTTAACATATGAAGCATGTTTACTGCATGCTGTTAAATAAACAAATAAATAAAGATACAATCAGAGCTCTAATAAACTACATTCAAGATTCTCAGGTGGATGACTTGACCTCTGTTCAATCACTAGGAGAGAACACTGCTGATCCTTCCTGAATGAGTGTTAGTGATGCAGAGTCTCCACTGGTTTCCTTCTGATCCCTGTTTGTTCTGCAGATTGTGTCGTCAGCCTCCACCGACCTGCAGGACTACACCTACTACTTTGTCCCTGCACCGTGGCTCTCCTGCAAACTGCTGCGCCTGCTGCAGTGCTACCCTCCTCCAGAGGATGGCGCTGTTAAAGGTCGTCTGGTGGAGTGTCTGGAGACCATCCTCAACAAGGCCCAGGAGCCACCCAAGTCCAAGAAGGTTCAGCACTCCAATGCCAAGAATGCCATCCTGTTCGAGGCCATTTCCCTCATCATCCACTACGACAGGTGAGATATCAGCCAATCAGCTCGCAGTGCTTCATGAAGTCATCCTGAGCTGAGTCACAGTATCTGCAGCTTCTCATGATGATGATGTCAGAGTGTCTCATTCACTACATGGTGGTCTTTGTTAGTCTAAATGTAAAGTCAGCTCTTACAGTTTGCTCAGGTTTATGTTGACACGTCTAACTCGGGGAGTTTAATTTGACTTTCTGGTCTTCTGGTCCTCAGTGAGCCGAACCTGCTGGTGCGAGCCTGTAACCAGCTGGGCCAGTTCCTGCAGCACAGAGAGACTAACCTGCGCTACCTGGCTCTGGAGAGCATGTGCACTCTGGCCAGCTCCGAGTTCTCTCATGAAGCTGTGAAGACGCACATCGAGACCGTCATCAACGCCCTCAAGGTGGCGCCCCGTGCACAGAACATGCCTTACCTTTGTCTTATCAAATCATTGAGTTGAAGCAGTAACGGTGTGCTCTCTGTCTCTGCAGACTGAGAGGGACGTGAGTGTTCGGCAGCGAGCGGCTGATCTGCTCTACGCCATGTGTGACCGCAGCAACGCCAAGCAGATCGTAGCTGAGATGCTGAGCTACCTGGAGACCGCAGACTACTCCATCAGGGAGGAGATGGTGGGTGGAGCTGCGTGGAGGCGACCATCTGACTGCAAGGTTATCAGACTATAAGCTTTAATGTGTTTCCCTCCTCCAGGTGCTGAAGGTGGCCATCCTGGCAGAGAAGTACGCCGTGGATTACTCCTGGTATGTGGACACCATCCTAAACCTGATCCGCATCGCTGGAGACTACGTCAGTGAGGAGGTTTGGTATCGTGTCATCCAGATCGTCATCAACCGAGATGACGTGCAGGGCTACGCCGCCAAGACGGTCTTTGAGGTGACACTGCCTGAAATGTTCACATGTAGACTGACATCCTGTCCCCCCCCCCTGCAGGACAAACTATCAGTCCTGGCGGGACAGGGCTTTTCCCTTGCCAAGTTGCCAACACTGTTTCCTCTTCCTGTGAGCGCCGCAGCAGTAAGCAACATACTAGGCTCGCTCACGATGGAATTTTACAAAATAAAAGCCAGTGAGCAACAAACTTCCACAATAAGAAAATAAATAATAAAAACTGCGTTAATGCGAGATAAAATAATTGTCGGCGATAATTAATTAATGAGTTAACGCGAAAATAACGCGTTAACGTGCCCAGCCCTAATTATTATCATTATTATTATTATTATTAGTATTATTGATCAGCCTTTAGGAGTGAGTATTTGCTGAATGCTCTGATTGATGTCTGATCCAGCTCTTTATAACGCCTCTTATTATCACACAGTAACATCAGTGTTTGTCTGCTGCAGGCCCTGCAGGCCCCCGCCTGCCATGAGAACATGGTGAAGGTTGGAGGCTACATTCTGGGAGAGTTTGGAAATCTTATTGCTGGTGACCCTCGATCCAGGTTGGTTAGTGTTTTTTGTCTGCTGAAGCACAAAGTTAAAAGTCTGATTGATGACTAATAATCCTGCTTGATGTTTCAGCCCCCTGGTCCAGTTTAACCTTCTTCACTCCAAGTTCCACCTGTGCTCGGTGCCCACTCGCGCCCTGCTGCTGTCCGCCTACATCAAGTTCATCAACCTGTTCCCAGAGACCAAGGCCACCATCCAGGAGGTGCTGCGCTGCGACAGCCAGATCCGAAACTCCGACGTGGAGCTGCAGCAGAGAGCCGTGGAGTACCTGAAGCTGTCCTCCATTGCCAGCACTGACGTCCTGGTGTGTGTGTGTGAGTGAGTGTGTGAGTGAGTGTGTGAGTGAGTGTGTGTGTGTGTGTGTGTGTGTGTGTGTGCGTGCGCGTGCGTGTGCGTGCGTGTGTGAGTGTGTGAGTGAGTGTGTCTGTGTGTCTGTAGCTCTTAAAGAACACCTGTGTCTCTGTGTCTCCTCAGGCGACCGTCCTGGAGGAGATGCCTCCATTCCCAGAGAGGGAGTCGTCCATCCTGGCTAAACTGAAGAAGAAGAAAGGCCCGGGCGCCGTGTCTGTGACCGAGCTGGAGGACAACAAGAGGGAGGGAGGAGAGCTGAACGGAGGGGGCGAGCGGGGCCCTGACACGTCAGCCATGGCGTCCTCTAACGCTGTGAGCACGCTCTCTGTGTATCGCCTAACTGAAGTGTTTTATCGTCATGGTCCGACTGACCTCTCTCTCCTTTCTCTCAGTCCACCCCGTCTCCGTCAGCTGACCTCCTCGGGATTCGTTCTGCGGTTCCTGTTGGTGCTGCTCCAGCAAGCGCTGGCAGCCTATTGGTTGATGTGTTCTCTGAGGCGGGGCCTGCTGCGGTCTCTGCTGCTGTGAACGATGACGGCTTCCTCAGGTAAACGCTCTTGATGAACAGGATGAGACACTGAAGACAGAAACATCAGATATATGCAACACACACACAGCTGTTGAAGCACCTTGACTTTGATTGACAGGTGCTGTTCTCTGTGTGTGTGTGTGTGTGTGTGTAGACAGTTGTGGTGTGTTTGTGTTTAAGGGCGCGGTCACACTGGCAATCCGTACCGTGCCTAAGAACGCTTCCCCCCTAAAGTTGGGTTCATTTGAGCAGTGTGAGCGCTCCGTGTCGTACGGCACGCTGTGACACGGTACAGTTCAGGTAAACAACGTGGACAGCCTTCATTCAGTCTGTATGTGACTCAGAGTAAAGACAGGAAGCTGTCATGTTCTCTGACCGCGCCTCTCTTTTATTTATTGATTTTATTTATGGCTGTATCTGATAAAATGTCAGTTCTCTGTCATGTTCTCTGATGTGCCGCAGCGGACTTGGATGTGCGTCTCTTTTTTTGTCTGTTTGTAAACACACTTCATAATAACATAAAACCATAACACATGTGCTGGTAAGATGTTATGTTCAAGAGGTAACCGTGCTTAGGCCCGGTTTGTCCTGCAGCAGTGTGACCGCAGGACGTCCAGGCCAGCGGGGGACTGGGGCGGGGGGGGGGGGGGGGGGGGCAGTGTGACGGCGCCCTCATACAGCTAAGTGTAAAGTGTCTGTGCTGCTGTCGGCTCTGTCTTTCTCTCTCTTTGTTTAATATGAACCTGTCGACCTGGAGACGTTGACCCTCAGCTCACTGCTCCTCTGCAGAGCCTGACAACACTTTTATTTATCCTCCTGAATGTTATCTCAACGAGGCGTTCAAGGAATCATATTAAATCTACTTCATTCATATTGTTTTATTCCTTGTTGTATAAGATAACAACACCATCTGTCTCACTGTCACAATCTGAGCTCGCCTCAGAGACTGCAGGTAGTCCCCCCCATCATGTCATGGGGTGGGGGGGGGGTGTTATCAGGCTGTTAATATAACCTAAACTTCTAACAGAAGGGGTTAAAGTCCGTCTGACACGTTCAGTCTCCATGGTCGTCAGGTCGGCTACACTTGTCTGTTCTTTTATCTTGCTGTGTTTGTGACTGTCTTTCGTCTTTTTTCTCTTCTTCCCTTCTCTCCATTTTCCTGTGTGTGTGTGTGTGTGTGCGTGCGTGTGTGTGTGTGTGTGTGTGCGTGTGTGTGTGTGTGTGCGTGTGTGCGTGTGTGCGCTTGTGTGTGTGTTTTGATTTGAATGTGTGTCCGTCTCCTGTCCTCTTCCGTGATTGGACATTGACAGAGATCTGGAACCGCCCACCGAGACCTCTGACTCCCTATTGGTGGAGGGTTCTGGTGACTCGGAGTAAGGGCCTGTAGTCATGTTACTACAGTTAGAAAACTACAAACATGGCGGATCCACGTTGTGTTTGTAGGATAGATTGTGTGTCTTTCAATGAACATGTTGTTGGTTTAATTTATAAAAGACACACACACTGAACATGTACAAACACATTTAAACACTCTGGTGATGAAAACATGATGAAAAGACGTTTCCCTCCAAAATGAAGTTCAAAACTAACTGAGCTTTTGTTTAAGCTTTAAATAACTGTTTGACCAATGAGGGAAGGACTACGCTCTCCTTAGAGCTTTATTATTAATTAGCTGAGTCGTTTCTGTATTTTCAGTTTATTGTTCGTCCTCTCAGGAACATCAAAGGGAAGTTGTGCTGCTTCCTGCTTCACTGTCATCATCTATTATTATTATTATTATTATTATTATTATTACAGACATAGAAACATCATGGCTCTGCTGTAAACATCTAGCTTCATGTTCTACATACATGTGAACAGTGTGTGAAGTTAGGATCATGTTTTACTGCAGCTCACAGAAGAGAAGCAGCCCGTGTGTTCACACTGAGTGCTCTTTAAAGTCACACTCAGTATTCTGACTTAATGATGCATCACCCTGTTTTCATATCAATCAAATCAAACACAAACCTGAGACCGGCTGCTAAAACTAGAGAGACAGACCTCACCTGTTGCTGCCTTGCTGCGGCACCACCATTCACTCTCTGGAATTACTCGCTCTGCTCGGTTCCAGTGACAGCTCAGTATTCTAACATAAAACACGGGACAATAACTCAAGATAAACTCGGGGAAGCAGTCAATTGTCTCTCATCCAACCTCCCAAGACCTCCTGCAAACCTGCACGCCTGAGCTCATCAAGATGCTGGCTCCTCAGCCATTGGCCATACACCCAGGCAGGAAGCCCCGCCCCCCTCTCTAGCGTGACAACAATGCAATACAACAATCAGGGAAGGTGTTGTGGTAAAGGAGTCTGTCTGCAGTTCTGCAAATTAAAAACCATAAATCAGCCTGTGTTTGGCGACTAGGACTTTGATTTGTGTTGCCGTGGTAACGATAGTGTTAACTTTTTATTCATACTGAAGTTTAAACTGTGACACTCGTGGTCCATCACATGTTCTTCACATTACAGATATGTTTAATAATGTGGGAGGATAGTTTAAAGCTCCTCTGTGAGTGCACCCCCTGCAGGTGGTGTCTGTGATCCTACTGGAACACACCTTTAATGTCTTCAGTTTGAGCATGGCTCAGCAGGGTGATCACTCCTGATTGAATGACGTGTTGAGCTAGTGTTTGACTCAGTGTGCTGCAGTAAAGACACAAACATGTAGATAGATGATGATGAAACTGAACATGTCTGTGAAAAGATGTTTAACTGCTTTCACTAACCTCAGCATTTTATCCTCTCCTCCTCCTCCTCCTCCTCCTCCTTCTCTGGTGTTTCTCTGTAACCGCTCTGATCTCCTCCTCATGTTACTCCTCCCTCCTCCTTTCTTTACATTCTTTCATGTATTCCTCTATCCTGTGGTCCTCCTCCTGGTCCTCCTCCTCCTCTATCCTGTGGTCCTCCTCTGTCCTGTGGCCTCTCAGCTCTGCTCCTCCCTCTGAGGATCCTGCTGCTCCTCTTCCTGAGGCAGATGAACTTCTCAACAAGTAAGCTTTCTCTGTGTGTGTGTGTGTGTGTGTGTGTGTGTGTGTGTGGAGACTGGCTGCAGCGCTGCATGTTGCCTGTAGGGGGAGTCACCTGCTGTCATCTTTGATTAATGAACCTATTCTGATTGGCTGATTGATTCCTGCAGAGTTCCCCACCTAATCAGACAAACTGCTTTTTAATCCTTAAATAATCAAACGGGAAACATTAATCAGTTTCAAACTGAATTACCTGTGATACCTGTGATGATGCTTTATGTAGTGATTCATCAAACTGAATTACCTGTGATACCTGTGGTGATGCTTTATGTAGCTGAGTATTGATTCATCAAACTGACTGCTCATTGGTCACTGACTCCATGATGTGTTTCACCTGCAGGTTTGTCTGCAAGAACAACGGAGTTCTGTTTGAGAATCAGCTGCTACAGATCGGCATCAAGTCCGAGTACCGTCAGAACCTGGGTGAGTGTTTTATGACAGGAGGGGGCGGAGTCTGTTGGGCTTTATCCACATATGGTCGTGGTCTGTTGTTTGGTGCAGTTAGCCGATCTAGGCTATGATCCTGGTTTCTTCAGACTGGAGCGGCTCTTCTCTCCATACTCTTTATAAATCAGACTCCGTGTGTGTGTGTGTGTGTGTGTGTGTGTGTGTGTGTGTGTGTGTGTGTGTGTGTGTGTGTGTGTGTGTGTGTGTGTGTGTGTGTGTGTGTGTGTGTGTGTGTGTGTGTGTGTGTGTGTGTGTGTGTGTGTGTGTGTGTGTGTGTGTGTCTCTCTCTCACTCAGGGAGGATGTACTTATTCTACGGTAACAAGACGTCGGTTCAGTTCGCTAGCTTCACCACCACAGTCAGCTGTCCTGGAGAGCTGCAGTCTCATATCCTTTCAGAGTGACAGGTGACAGGTACATTAACAGTGTGTGAACCTCCTGTAGAAAGCAGACTAATGTTTGTGAATATATAATATATATCATCAACTCCTCTGACTGTGCTCACATCAGAGTGTGTGTAGGTCCGAGTGTATGTGCGTGTCTTTGTATTAGTGATGTATGGATGCTCCTTGACAGCCAGTTACAGCTCAACGTTCAGACCAAACCAGTTGAGCCACTGGTAGAGGGTGGAGCTCAGATCCAACAGGTGCTCAACATCGAGTGTCTGACTGACTTCTCAGAGGCTCCGCTGCTCAACATCAAGTTCAGGTGAGCTGACACTGAGGCTGTGTATCAGTCACACAGCTCAAACACTCCCTAACCCTAACCCAACCTTCAAACAGATACGGTGGAGCTCTGCAGAATCTCACCCTGAAGCTGCCCGTCACCATTAACAAGTTCTTCCAGCCCACTGAGATGGCGTCCCAGGACTTTTTCCAACGCTGGAAACAGCTCAGCCAGTAAGTGTGTGTGTGTGGGTGTGTGCGTGCGTGTGTGTGTGTGTTCCCTGCTAATATTAACGTCTCCTTTTTAAATTCTCGTCAGGCCTACACAAGAAGCACAGAAAATCTTTAAGGCCAGTCATGGAATGGACACTGAAGTCCTGAAGGCTAAGGTAATCTCACCTGTCGTCATTGACCTCACCGGTCCTCATTGACCTCACCGGTCCCTGTCATTAACCTCACCCGTCCTCATTAACCTCACCCGTCCTCATTAATCTTGCCCGTCCTCATTAACCTCACCTGTCCTCATTAACCTCACCCGTCCTCATTAAACTTACCTGTCCTCATTAACCTCACCTGTCCTCATTAACCTCACCCGTCCTCATTAACCTCACCTGTCTTTGTGCTGTGTGTGTGTGTGCAGCTGCTGGGACTAGGAACGGCCCTGCTGGACAACGTCGATCCAAACCCAGAGAATTATGTGTGTGCTGGAGTGATTCAGACTAAGGGCCAACAGGTGGGCTGTCTGCTGAGGCTGGAGCCCAACGCACAGGCACAGGTACACACACACACACTCACACACACACATTAGGGATGTCCGCATTTAGTCCACTAAATGACTAAATGTCATCTTTGTCGGCACCAGAATCAAGTTAAACACATATTTTTATATGTCACGTTGTTCTTAAACTGTAATACAGCTGCCCACCGCTAGTTGATGCTGTAGCTCTTATAGTGCTGCTCTACTACCCTGATGTAAATATGCAGTGAACAGAAAGCTCCACCTCCTGGAGCAGAGCGGTATGTCAGTGTTTATAACATGGAGATCAAATGGTCTGAGTCAGGTTCACAGTTTGACTGTTTCTAACTTTGAACGACTAGTCTGATTTTAAATTATTGCATGAACATATACAAACATTTGAAGAGTCAGACCCTTCTCAGGTGTGTGTCCTGTTTAACTGTTTCTCCTGTGTGTGTGTGTGTGTGTGTGTGTGTAGATGTACCGTCTGACTCTGCGCTGCAGTAAGGACTCAGTCTCCAAGCGTCTCTGTGAGCTGCTGGCAGAACAGTTCTAGAGTCCAGACCAGACCTGGACCAGGACTCCCACCATCCCCACCAGCCAGCTGCCCCCCCCCTCCCCCTCCCTCCAATGAAGAGTCTCTGAGTAAACCAGTTGTAACCTACATAAGGGAAAGCAGCCACTGCTAGCAGCAGTGTCCATATTCTGTCATTCCCCTGACCCCTCGTTTATTAACATGATGCTTCTTCTTGTTTCTGTTGGTGTTTACCTGTGTAGCTGCTGGCCAACACTCTGACAGCGTGTGTGTGTGTGTGTGTGTGTGTGAGAGACAGAGGGTGTGTGTGTCTCTGGGTTGTGCTGGGGTCCCATTCTGCTGCATCCTGACTGCTCTGTAGTGCTCATCATAGACGTGAATACACACCACACCTGTGTGTGAGAGAGAGAGCGAGAGAGAGACATTAGAAAAACATTCCTTTCAGAGAGATCATACACACACACACACACACCTTGAGGTCCAGCTGTCCCTCATTTCCCTCAAACATTCCCATAGACAGTCAGCTGGAGGTGTTGGGACGGTCTCTAAGCCCCGCCCCCTTCCTTTACATTTCCTCCTGATCTGTCCACTCATGTGTTATCAGTGTGTGTGTGTGTGTGTTAGTGTGTAAATATATGCTGGTGTGTTCCTGTTGTGTTTCTGAGACATTCCCATCATGCTGGTTGAGAGGACAGCACAGAGTGGACGCAGTGGGGACGGGGACGGGGTGAGACACTCAGGTGAAGTTCCCTCTGTGCAGCTGCTCTCCTTCTCCTTTTGCTTCATCTACACTAATCCATCCAGGAACTTTTCTAACCAGCTTCTTTTCAGGACACTAAAATGTTCCAGATTAAATCAAAAAGACACACCTGTAATCCACCAATTAGAAAGGGTCAGCACGGCGAGGTCCCACCCCCCAAAGATTGTGCACTTCCACTTCGTAGCTCCCTCAGAGCAGGAACCTTCTGAAGGAGAAATCGTTAGTTTGTCTGTGACTTCACTGATGGAGGCTCACAGATATCGATCCACTTTAACCTTACTGTGAGCTTTGATTGACAGTTCTCACATCCTATGACAGCAGCAGGCTGATCCTGATGTCTGCAACAACAATAAAATATGTTGGTGTCACACTCAGTGGGGGAGGGGGGGGCAGGATGTCAGACACCCGCATGTCCATTACAACCACAGGGGACTCAGTGTGTGTGTGTGTGTGTATATGTGAGAGAGAGTGTGGCTGTAAGCAGGTAATAATAAAAAAGAAGCCTAAAGACATTTCTAACCTATGGTCACATGACATTCAGACAGGAAGTTGAACTGTGTAGTGTAGTCATTCTGTGTGTGTGTGTGTGTGTGTGTGTGTGTGTGTGTGTGTGTGTGTGTGTGTGAGAGAGTATGTATGTGTGTGTGTGTGTGTGTGTGTGTGTCTGCAGTATCCACTAGCTGTTGCAGCCTCATGTATCGGTGTTAAAGACCTGTCCATTACCTGTGTTAGAATAAGATTTACTCTGTAATGAAGAAATGTGAAAGTAAAATATGCCATATATCCAAAATTACGTGTTGGGACTCTCTCTCTTACACACACACACACACACTCACACACACACTCTTCTCTCTCTCTTACACACACACACTGTCTCTCTCGCACACACACTCTCTCGCACACACACGCGCGCTCTCTTAAACACACACTCACTCTCTCACACACACACACACACACACACACACACACACACACTCTCTTACACACACACACACACTCTTACACACACACTCTCTCACACACTCTCTCTTACACACACACACACACACAATCTCACACACACACACTCTCTTACACACACAAACACTCTCTTACACACACTATCTCTCACACACTCTCTGTCTTACACACACACTCTCTTACACACAAACACACTCTCTCGTACACAAACACACTCTCTTACACACTCTCTTACACACACACACTCTCTCTCTTACACACACACTCTCTCTCTCACACACACTCTTACACACACACACTCTCTCTTACACACACACACACTCTCTTGCACACACACTCTCTCTTTCTCTCTCTCTTACACACACACTCTCTTGCACACACACTCTCTCTCTTACACACACACACTCTCTCTTTCTTACACACACACACTCTCTCTCTTACACACACTCTCCCTCCCTCTCTCTCTCTCTCTTACACACACACACACACACACACTACTTATAGTAACATTTGATCTAAAGCAACCTGATCATCCATCTTTAGTGTAAGACTTTGAGCTGTGGTCAGTGGGAGGAGCCAACACTTCTGACAAACATGCTGTCACATATAAAGTTCCTCCACACTGACTGATACACTATGACACCTGCAGCAGCTTTATGAATCTTCACTGATTCCGTAGTTTATCACTGAGGAGTCGCCCTCTGCTGGACAGGAGGAAGAATGCTGTCTGCGTACTAAAGACAAGGCTTTAGCATGACGTCACATGAACCACTGTGAGCCTCCTCTGCTCCATCTCGTTAATAAAGATCTGACTTCATGTTAGAGGATGTGGGTCAGAGATAAACTTGTGTGCACAGTGCGCATGCTCAGACTGCCGCGTTTAATGCACCTGAAGGAACAAGAAAAAGTCCGTTTTAATATTTGCACAGGATCACTGAGGTGTAGAATCATCTCTGCTGAGTCTGCGCGCCCTGCCGGCCTGTGATTGGCTGCAGATGACATCATCTCGTGCTGATCTATTGTTGGACTGAGGATGAGCTCATAGTTTAGAGGAGCCGAGCTCAGAGCACAAAGAGGCAGAGACACCAGGAGCTGCTGCAGACAGAAAACTACCGACTGCGACTCTGACAGTGAGTAACATTCAAGGTTCATATTCTTTTGATATACTGACCCTGCGAGCTGCAGTACTCTGCGAGCTGCAGGTTTCTGTGAGCAGCCGGACTATGGGGTCTCTAGGAGCTGCAGGTTTCTGTGGTCTCTAGGAGCTGCAGGTTTCTGTGAGCAGCAGGACTATGGGGTCTCTAGGAGCTGCAGGTCTCTAGGAGCTGCAGGTTTCTGTGGTCTCTAGGAGCTGCAGGTTTCTGTGAGCAGCAGGACTATGGGGTCTCTAGGAGCTGCAGGTCTCTAGGAGCTGCAGGTTTCTGTGAGCAGCAGGACTATGGGGTCTCTAGGAGCTGCAGGTTGACCTGCTCCGACAGAAAGAAGCGCTCAGTCGAGGAGTCGCTGCTGTCAGACCTGCATGCTGCGCACACAGAAACCCAGAGGCTTTAAGGTAGACCCCCCTGCAGGTGTAACATGCTGTGTGTTTCCTGTCTCAGACATGCTGTGGACTCGGGACAGAGACTCGGAGAAACCTCCACTCTCCAACATCCTGCCCAGACTCTACCTGGGAGCAGAGAGCGACGTGACGCAGGTGAGTGTGAGCGCTGCAGATCGATGTTAATAAATATACTTCATCATTAAATTTTATTTTTATGTTCTTATAATGACGTCACTTTGTGCTTTCATTTTCCTTCATGCAATCATTTGTATTAAAGTCATTGTATTATTGTTATTATTATTACTGATTGGAGGAGGTGTTGGTGTTGTTTACAGCTGACTGCTGGTGTTCATGTAGAGAGCTTTAGTGACGTCATGCAGGAGTGTTAGAGCTATGAGCGCCCCCTAATGGAGAGCAAAGGATCAAAACAATGTCCGATTAGATCATTTTGTACTCGAGATAGTTCTGTCAAGTTTCTGCACGCCCACTCTCTCTCTCTGCCCTGTGTTTCATAGTGTCTCTCTCTCTCTCTTTCGCTCTCTCTCTCTCTCTTTCTCTCTCTCTCTCTTTCTCTCTCTCGCTCTCCCTCTCTCTCTCTCTCTCTCTCTCTCCCTCCCTCCCTCTCTTTCTCTCTTTCTCTCTCTCTCTCTCCCTCTCTCTCTCTCTCTCTCTCTGCAGGACGGCCTGTCGTCTCTGGGGATCTCGTACGTCCTCTCTGTGAGTCGTTGTAGTCCTCAGCCGTCCTTCCTGCCTCACTCTCGTTACCTTCGGATCCCTATCGACGACTCTCTGTGGGACGACCTGCTGCCCTGGATCCCCGAGGCGCTCAGCTTCATCGGTAAGCCCCCTCCTCCCCTCCCCTCCCCCACTCTTCATGTACAGTATACTTTCATGACATCTAACAGTGTGTGTGTGTGTGTGTTTCAGACGGGGCCATGTCCTCGGGGGCCTCGGTCCTGGTCCACTGTGCAGCAGGGATCTCTCGGTCTCCGGCCCTCGCTGTGGCCTACATCATGTACAGTCTGGGACTGGACCTGGACCAGGCCTACAGGTACACACTCAGATCAGATGTATTGTTATCAGAGTGAGAGGTCGTCCTAAGAAGTCCTAACTTTGCTGTCCTGTGTCTCTGCAGGTTTGTGAAGGAGCGTCGTCCCTCCATCTCTCCAAACTTTAACTTCCTGGGTCAGCTGCAGCTTTTCCAGAGCACGCTGAGCCTCAACACGCCTGCAGGGGGCGCCATCACCCATCATCCTGACTTTAACCCCGCCCACAATGAGCAACAGTCTGACTGTAACCCCGCCCACAATGAGCAACAGTCTGACTATAACCCCGCCCACAATGAGCAGAGGGCGGAGCATCAGGAAGCCTCAGATCTGACAGATCAGAACGGACACAGACTCCGATTTGACGAAAGGGGGATCCGACATCTTCATGAGACTCTAAACCTGCAGCAGAGGGAACATCATGTCCCACCCCCCTTCACACTACAACTCCCAGCATCCTCTGCTTCACTACAGGACAAACGCAAGAGCCTCACCCTCTCTCTGACACCGCTGGGAGTCAGCCCTGTCCCCCCTGCAGGGGGGGCAACCACACCTTACAGAGACAGTAAACAGGACGTCCACAGAGAGCACAGCGCCCCCCACAGGCAGCAGAAGGAACAGGGTCTGCTGTCCCCGTTCAGCTTCAGCCTCAACAAGCTGCTGGACTGGGGGGAGAGGCTGCTACTGGGGGGTCTGTTTGTCCCTCCTGTGAAGATGGGACAGCCCGCCCTGCCGTACAGGTGCTGAGGACGAGAGGGGGCGGGGCTTATGTGTGAGCATGTTTGTTAAAGATAATGATGTTTGTACAGACAGAGAGCTGATTTATTTATTGATGATTTATTTATTACAGAGACGATTCTATAAAAAGTTTACATGAAAACAAACATCAGCTGATCTTGTGACCTTGTGATCATGTGACCTTGTGATCATTTGATCATGTGACCTTGTGATCAGCGCTTAAGACTTTGATTTCATGTATTTATGATCATTAAACTGTCGGATTGACTCAACATGTTTGAATGTGTCAGAATATTAAATTACATAAATCAGAGGTTACCGAGCTTTTCATCATAAGAGCGCCCCCTGCTGGTGTCTCAACAAACAGAGCCCCTCAGGACCTAACCCCCCTAAAGTGATACCCTGCTGTCAGAATGGAACATGAATTCATTACTTTGATTTGAGTGACAGGTGAGTCTGATTGAGTAAGAGCCTTTGAGTTCATATGTGAAGCTTTTATTTTGAAAGCCTCAGAGCAGACACAGCCTCGCTCTCTCTCCTAGCGGGGCGGGACAGCACCTTCGGAGCCAATATATGGTATAATAAACCTGTGGTTCTCACCTGGTCCAGCCCCAGGATCCACCGGCACCTCTTAACGAGAAGTTGTGACATGAAAAACTGAAAAGTTTCAACCACTCGGATTGATTTTGAAGCCGTTTGGACGTCAGAACAAAACAAACGTGTTTTAAGGACTCACTGACAACGACTCCACGAACCTGTTCTGGGTCCCGACCCTCCAGTTGAGAACCACAGATGTAAACGTTTCACTGTTAATAATCATGGTGACTTCATTTGACAGCCTGGTGTCACTCGGCATTAAAACATTCTGCAGCTCTACATCTTAAACCTGCATTCTCTCTGATGTCCAGCAGGGGGCAGAAGAGGTCTGCAGCTGATTCCCTCAGTTACAGTTTAAAGTCTCAGTGTAAAGATACACAGAGGTGATCAGGCTCCTGTGTTATAATAAATAAAGATGAAATCATTTTAGTAGAATCTACACTAACCAATCACAGGGCTGAACTGCTTTCACATCCGGTGCAAAAATATAACACTTCAGCTCTCTGTCCGCCTCATGAGCGCCCCCTGCAGGTGAACTCCTGGTGAAGTTTTCAGGTACAGAGGTGAAGTATGTGCTGCCTCAGGGCAAGGATATCACACACACACACACACACACACACACACACACACACACACACACACACACACACACACACACACACACACACAGATTTTAGATCTACTTTTTATAGATCCAGATGTTATAGATCAGGATGACGCACCCTGTTCTGCCCTCGTGCTGCTTTCTTACATCCTGTTAAAAAAAAGTCTAATGTGACGTCACGGAACCTCCAAATGACCAAATAAGGAAAGTGACACACGCTAAAGGAATGTGTTCAACTCAGATTTCATTTTAATGATCCGAAGAGACGAAACACACGATCACAACTTTAACTACTGTTACACACACACACACGCACACACACACACACACTCTGAAGGCTGCGTGTGTTAGTGTGTTTTAGTGTTACTGTGTGTGTTACTGTGTGTGTCTGTGTTAGTCTGTGTGAGTTTTAGAGAAAGAAAAGAGGAAGTAGCTCCGCCCTCAGTCCGCCTGCAGGAGGAGAACAGCTCGGAGCTTCACAGGTCGCGAAGGAGAAACTGTGACTGAGAACAGGCTTCTGTCCCCGGCGTGGATCAGCGCAAAGCCCCGCTGCTGCTCTCCGTGAGTCCGCTCCACCATGAGCTCCATGTGAACAACTTTATACTGAAGACACAACTGTTGCTCACAGGATCGGCTCTCATCGGCTCTCATCGGCTCTGGGCCTTGGCAGCTGCAACACTCTTCAGGTCCCAGACTATCTTTGGTCCGGATCGGTCCCGGATAAATCCCGGATCAGACCCGGCTCGGTAACAATGAGCGGAGAGGAGGAGAGATACAAACTG
The DNA here is from genome assembly GCF_963584025.1 of Labrus mixtus. Lineage (NCBI taxonomy): Eukaryota > Metazoa > Chordata > Actinopteri > Labriformes > Labridae > Labrus > Labrus mixtus. The sequence continues at coordinate 10,293,674 of NC_083631.1, forward strand.
GTGGTGGTGGGAGGAGGAGGGGTGGGCAAGAGCGCGCTGACCATCCAGTTCATCCAGGTACACCCACGCACGCACACACACACACACACACACACACACACACACACACACACAGTAACACACACACACACACAGTAACACACACAGTAACACACACATACACACATAGTAACACACAGTAACACACACACACACACACACACACACACACACACACACACACACACACAGTCACACACACAGTAACACACACACTTGTTGTTGTTGATTTTCTCTTTATTTACTTTTTTCTTGTTCGTCCGCTGCTGTGAGATAACTCCACAGGTGATGTGATGTTTCTCTCGTCTGATTGGCCCAAAAGGGAAAACACACAGAAAAGGGGGGGGGGGGGCGCGCCGTCTCAGTCACACTCACACTCAAACATCAACAACAAACACAAGCATTTGTTTGTTGCCATGGCGTGCAGGAGTTAAACTACAAGGACAATCCATGACCAATCATCTTCTTGCCTGTTGTTGCCATGGTGACAAACAGGTTTTCTCTATCCTTTGATTTTTGACCAGTTTTCTATAGAAGGTTAAAACCCTGTTGTCGTGACAACCCTACCACCGGAGCTCATGCTAACCTGTTTGTTACCACGGCAACACAAACAGAAGTCCTACAGGAACCTGATGGACTGATGCAGACCCTGATGGACTGATGCAGACCCTTATGGACTGATGCAGACCCTGATGGACTGATGCAGACAATTATGGACTGATGCAGACCCTGATGGACTGATGTAGACCCTGATGGACTGATGCAGACCCTGATGGACTGATGTAGACCCTGATGGACTGATGCAGACCCTGATGGACTGATGTAGACCCTGATGGACTGATGCAGACCCTGAAGGACTGATGCAGACCCTGATGGACTGAGCTACACACTTGTTCACACATCAGAGGGCAGGTTTTACTGATCGTCAAAGATTGTTACACCTCGATGGAAACACGGACAAGAATCTGCTTCAAGTCCTTTAGAAAATAAGTTCCTGTTGTGAGAGTTCCTGGTGTTGTAAAGTCTGCGTTCCTGCTCATGATGTCCCTGAAGTGAACAGAAACATGAATCACTGCTGCAGATTTTTAAAAAGGGAGCAGCACTTTCCTGATGTAGTAAGAACTGGTTCCTGTGGTGTAAAGGTTCCTGGTCCCTGGATTGGGTTGCTTTGTTGTAAAGGTTCCTGGTCCCTGGATTGAGTTGCTTTGGTGTACAGGTTCCTGGTCCCTGGATCGAGTTCCTTTGGTGTAAAGGTTCTTGGTCCCTGGATCGAGTTCCTCTGGTGTAAAGGTTCCTGGTCCCTGGATTGGGTTGCTTTGGTGTAAAGGTTCCTGGTCCCTGGATCGAGTTCCTTTGGTGTAAACGAGTCTTTAGTGTCTCTTCTTCTTTCTTTCTTTCTTTTCAGTCCTACTTCATCTCCGACTACGACCCGACCATCGAGGACTCGTACACCAAGATCTGCTCTGTGGACGGAAAGGAGACCAGACTGGACAGTGAGTGTACACACACACACACACACACACACACACACACACACACACACACACACACACACACACACACACACACACACACACACACACACACATTCACACTCCTGTGGGTCTGAGTCAGTGTGTGGAAAAAGAGTGTGTGTGTGTGTGTGTGTGTGTGGCCCTGTTAGGACTTGTCATGAGTGGGCAGGCTGCAGAATGTTGGGTCACACTGATGTTTCCAAAACCACACACACACACAAACACACACACACACACACACACACACACACACACACACATGAATCATCTTCTGAGGAAATCTCTGATGACAACACATGGGTTTAATTTGTGTTAATATTAAGACTAACTGTGTGTGTGTGTGTGTGTGTGTGTGTGTGTGTGTCAGTCTTGGACACAGCTGGTCAGGAGGAGTTTGGAGCGATGAGGGAGCAGTACATGAGATCAGGAGAAGGATTCTTACTCGTGTTCGCTCTCAACGACCGGGGCAGGTAAAACACCTGAGCAAACAGGAAGTGAGGTCACAGTTTAGACTGATCTCTCGACCTGAGCAAACTCTCACCTATGTCCTTTAACCTGTGTCCTCTGTCCTTGTGTCCTCTGTCCTTTCACCTGTATACTTTAACCTGTGTCCTCTGTCCTTGTGCCCTCTGTCCTTTATACTGTTTCCTTTAACCTGTGTCCTTGTGTCCTCTGTCCTCTCACCTGTATCCTTTAACCTGTGTCCTCTGTCCTTGTGTCCTTTAACCTGTGTCCTCTGTCCTTGTGTCCTCTGTCCTTTAACCTTTGTCCTCTGTCCTTGTGTCCTCTGTCCTCTTACCTGTGTCCTTTAACCTGTGTCCTCTGTCCTTATGTCCTCTGTCCTTTAACCTTTGTCCTCTGTCCTCTCACCTGTGTCCTTTAACCTGTGTCCTCTGTCCTTGTGTCCTCTGTCCTTTCACCTGTATACTTTAACCTGTGTCCTCTGTCCTTGTGCCCTCTGTCCTTTATACTGTTTCCTTTAACCTTTGTCCTCTGTCCTCTCACCTGTGTCCTTTAACCTGTGTCCTCTGTCCTTGTGTCCTCTGTCCTCTCACCTGTGTCCTTTAACCTGTGTCCTCTGTCCTTGTGTCCTCTGTCCTCTCACCTGTGTCCTCTGTCCTTGTGTCCTCAGCTACCATGAGGTGCAGAAGTTCCACACTCAGATTCTGCGGGTGAAGGACAGAGACGACTTCCCGATGGTGCTGGTGGGGAACAAAGCGGACCTGGAGCAGCAGAGAGTGGTAAGAGGTTACTGCACATGCTCAGTGGATCACTTCTGAAGACATGGTGATGACCATGCTTTCTGTGTTCAGATCTCCAGAGAGGACGCTCAGGCGTTCGCCTCAGAGAACAGGATCCACTACATGGAGGCGTCGGCCAAGAACCGCTATAACGTGGACGAGTGCTTCCTGGAGCTGGTTAAGATCATCAGGTACCCGTCTGATTCTTTTCACTTCCTGTGTGAGCGCTCAGACTGAGAACACGCCCCCTCCAGTCCAACACCAATTCCAGATGTTTAATTTATTCACATTTAAAAAACCTTTTTATCCCATTACAGTAAATGTATTTATTTAAACCCTGAAGTTTCATCTCTCTCTCTCTTCCTCCCTCGCTCACACTCAGACGGTTTCAGGAGATGGAGAGTCCTCCTCTTCCGGCTCACCACACGGGCAAACAGAAGGGAGGGGGCTGTCCCTGTGTCCTCCTCTGAGGATGGTTACCATGGAGACCACAGTCTCATCCCACTGCAGCTCATCCAAAGAGGAGCGTGTGCGTGTGCGTGTGTGTGCGTGTGTGCGTGTGTGTGTGTGTGTGTGTGTGTGTGTGTGTGTGTGTGTGTGTGTGTGTGTGTGTGTGCGTGAGAGAGAGAGAGAGAGAGAGAGAGAGAGAGACACGGGGTGCATTATTTTTTTTATTTGCACTTTTTACCAAAGTCATTTTTTTGTGTCTCCGGTCAGCACTGTGACTGATTAACATATTTACAATGTTCTACTTTATTTCAAAATGTCTGTGACATTTCAACATGTGGCAACACCTCTCACAACGGTCATGCTACACGTCCGCCAGCAGGGGGCAGCAGACAAAGGTGGACAAACAGCAGGTGTCAGCGAGGACGAGTGTCGCTGTAAATAACCTTCATGTCTGTCAACCTGTAGCGTTAGGGGTGATACCTGTGTCACACCTGTTTCATACCTGTGTCACACCTGTTTCATACCTGTTTCATACCTGTTTCATACCTGTAATCTGTCTCATCTGTGATGCTCGTTAGGGGCGGGGTCTTGTCAGCAGATACTGCCCCCATCATTTGTGATGTGTTTTAGGCCACAATTCATCCTGTACACGAGAACGATCCTCTGACAACAGGGTCGTTTATTTTGTTTTCAATTGTTGTAGTGGTGCAGTAAAGGGTCGGGGTCAGAGGTCAAACGCTCAGTTTGTCTTTAGAACATCATATTTATATCTCCTTTTAAAAACATCCTGATTTTTATATTAAAGTTCAAACTTCTTTTATCAATAAACTTTAAATCAAACATTTCTCTCGTCTTTAATTACTTAAACTGAACGTCTGCATATGTCTGTTTGTTTACCTGTCTGTTTGTTTACCTGTTTGTCTGTTTACCTGTCTGTTTGTTTACCTGTCTGTTTGTTTACCTGTCTGTTTGTTTACCTGTTTTTTTACCTGTCTGTTTGTTTACCTGTCGGTTTGTCATTTTTAATTTCTTCTAAGGATCTTTATAGTGGATAGAGTCAGAAACCCGGGGAGAGAGAGGCGAGTGGTTGGGGTGCGCATCGCATATGCAGAGGCTGTAGTCCTTGGAGTGGACGACCCGGGTTCAAATCTGACCTGTGGCTCCTTTCCCACAAATCCTTCCCAACACTGATTTCCAATTTTTTCCAAAAAAGTCATAAAAAGCCCCCCAAAAAAAGAAAAGGGGCGAGAAAGAGAGATAGGGGAAAGACATGCGGAAAAGGAGCCACTGGTGGTCAGACCTGAACCTGGGTCACCTGCACTAACAGCTAGGCTACCAGTCTGAGCATGTTTGAGAGGACCTTCATGTGGCTCTTAAAATAAGGTTTGGGGACTCTGGGGGTCCCTGAGGGGGGTTCTCTTTAAGTAATTATTGTTTCTTATGTCATCCCAACTTTAACATATGGCATTTTAAACTGCAGTTACTTAGTGGTACCACTAGATGTCAGTGTTGTCCTCCACTTCTGACAGGAACTCATTTCCTTTTCCTGTTTCTCTAGAGTGTTCAGTTTCTTCTTCTGTGTTTGTCACTTTTTAAACACAGCGGGAGTTCTAAAGTTCTGAATGAATCAGACAGAAGAGTTCATGAGAGCAGCTTGTCTTTACTGACTAAACACTGAGTAAAGAGAGTGAGACAGGTGGACAGACAGGTTTGTGGAGGTCCCTCCCTCCTGCAGGTATGTCGTCTAACAGGTTTCAGATCTGACTCTGGGAAACTTCAACTCACCTCACAATAAAGAAGGTGAACCTGTAGCCTCCATGTTCCTGAAGCTCTACAAGAGTGACTGACTTCACCTCTCACACACAGCTGTACCAGTAGAAGGAGACACCTGGACAGGTGAATAAGTAGAAGGAGACACCTGGACAGGTGAGGTTTTACAGACGTCCTTCTCGTCTTTCTTGTGGCGTTTGTTTGTTGAGATGGCGGCCGTGTGGATCTGTGTTCTGTCTCTGCTGCAGCTCGTCTTCTGCTTCGTCCCCTACAGACAACAGCCAGGTAAGCTCACACACACACACACACAGACACACAGAGACACACACACACACACACACACACACACACACACACACACACACTGCTGTGCTGGATGTGTCTCAGTGTTGTTGTTGTTTGTCCTGCAGGAGCCCCCGTGCAGATGGAGGAGCGCGCGGCGTCTTCCTTCCTGTCTCGCTCTCTGCTCTATAACAGCTGGGACTTTGAGGTGGTGGTGGCCGACAATCTGGAGAGAGAGTGTGTGGAGGAGATGTGCAGCTACGAGGAGGCTAGGGAGGTGTTCGAGGACGACGTGCAGACGGTACACCTGCAGCTGATCACCTGCAACATACATGAAGAGCTACTTCAACATCTATAGCTATAGATCTATAACATCTACAACATATAGATCTACAACATCTACAACATCTATAGCTATAGATCTATAACATCTATAACATATAGATCTATAACATCTACAACATATAGATCTACAACATCTATAACATATAGATCTATAACATCTACAACATATAGATCTACAACATCTAAAACATCTATAACATCTACAACATATAGATCTACAACATCTATAACATATAGATCTACAACATATATAACATATAGATCTATAACATATAGAACTATAACCTCTACAACATAGATCTACAACATCTATAACATCTACAACATATAGATCTACAACATCTATAACATATAGATCTATAACATCTACAACATCTACAACATCTACAACATATAGATCTACAACATCTAAAACATCTATAACATCTACAACATATAGATCTACAACATCTACAACATCTATAACATATAGATCTATAACATCTACAACATATAGATCTACAACATCTAAAACATCTACAACATATAGATCTACAACATCTATAACATATAGATCTGCAACATCTACAACATCTATAACATAGATCTACAAATTCTATAACATATAGAACTATAACATCTATAACATATAGATCTACAACATCTATAACATATAGAACACATAGAACTACAACATCTATAACATCTATAACATCTAGATCT
>NC_083631.1:10307516-10377516 GCF_963584025.1 Labrus mixtus
CTTAACCAGAAATACATGACATATATATATATATATATATATGTGTGTCATGTGTATAAATATATATATATATATATGTATATATATATACATATATATATATAAGGAAAATATCTTTGAAATGCAAATAACATCAAAAGCACTTGATATTGGGCTTGTCTTAATAATTCTATGGTGATAGTTCTCAGAGACCTTCTTGACCCATGTTTGAAACACAGATTCAACCATCTGAACATGATTTATTTATTAATATAATAGGCTTATTGTGTGGGATGCAAGTTAACAAACATGTAAACGGTGAAACATCTATGGAGGAGTCTTCAGCTTGAAGTTATGATAATATAACAATAATATAACTTTGATAAATTTGAAGTGTGTAAACTGAAGTGTTCATTAATCCGATATGTCAGACTGGTCTTTATAACTTTACCCTCGTGTCCCTCAGCCTGATGTATGGAAGCTCCAGGTCGTCCCACCCAGACTCAGAGCTGCTCCACCGCCAGGCGTACGGCCCCCCCCACCCCCTCCAGGGCTATGCAACCAATCACCATCCAGGAAGCAGCAGACAGGGCGGGGCCTGGGGCGCTGCTGGACGCTCGCTGGGTAAGGTTTCTCAGTATTTATCATCTGTGAGACTCCAGCAGCACTGTTTATACATCGTGATGGTATTTATCATTTCACATATTTTAATATGATTTTCTTCTTGAAGAGGAAAGATGTTAAATCATAGTGATGTAAAGTCCAGAGCAGGATGTTAGCTTCTTTGTAATGATGATTTACTATAATAATGATGAAATGAATGTTTGATGAAATGGTTTATCTGAAGACATTTTTGTTCGATCATATAATTTTTTTATGAAATAAATGAGGTCCGTGTTTTGTTGCCAGGCCTGTCGGGGCTGTTTGATGCCAGCCTCCACCATGCCAGCCCCTCGGGGCCTGACCCCTCCGTCATGAATCTGATTTCAGCCCTGGAGTCCCGAGGTCCACAGCCCCCCACCTCCGCCTCCTCCCTCCTCTCTCAGTTTCGCACTCCCTCTTGGCAGACTGGTGAGTATCCGCCTGTAAGGGCAGCGATACACACAACAAGACCTACTGGGATAAAAGATCGATGAAAGATAATACTTTGCATTTACCATCCAGAAAGTCTCAGACTGTACTCATGTTGATTTGTGACTTTCATTGACCAACACTCTCCCTCTGATGTTGTGTCCTGTAGCGATGCATACACCGGGCCCGGCGGAGCTCTTTATATCAGGAGCCCTCCCGGGGTCCAGCTCCTTCCCCTCCTCCTCAGCCCTTTCTGCATACCAGCATCCTGGCTCCTTCTCTGGGCGATCCTTCACTCCCTCACTATCCCTACAGGACACACCCACATTTAGCCCCACCTCCAATGGTTTACTCTCCCCCCATGATCCCCTGCTGCACATCAAAACCCCCTCCCAGTCCAGCTTGGGCTTTGACCGCTTGCTGTCCTCCCAGAGTGCCGCATACCGAGGCTCCCAGGAGCCCACGGCGCCGACCCAAGCCCCTTCCACCTCTTCCAGTTGCCACCTGCCTCCTCCCCAGTTCAATCTGCTGTCCTCCCAGCTTCATAACCAGTCTCAGCTTTATAACGCTTCAATGTTCTCGTCTACACCAGCCCTGACTCCTTCGGCCCCCCCTTCAAGCCAGCCTCCAGAGAGGGCGGTTTCCCGTCAGGACAGTGTGATAAAGCATTACCAACGAACATCCCCGGCTCATTCTGCAACACTTCCCCTCCAGCAGTATGTCAGCTGTGGTGGCTCATCAGGCTATCAGCAGATAGCCAGCCACCACCGGCATCCCGGATTGTCCTGCAGTCCCCTTGGTGAGCAGAGCCCATCCTCTGACCCTAAGCCCTCTGTGCGGATGGAGCCCAAGGCGTATCGACCGATCATCCAAACCCCCTACACATCCTCCCCCTCCAGCTCCACAGCCTCTTCCTCTTCTGGTACTAAAGCATCCAAGTGTTCAGGCTCCAGCAGTGGCTACTCCTCTGCTGGATCAGTGTCATCCCGTACTCCACACACTCCACCATCAGCCTCCTCAGCCTCCTCTTTATCATCTTCTAGCTCCAAGACAACCGCTGGCTCCTTGTCTGCCTCCTCCCGCCAGCAGCCCCCTCCTCAGTCTGCACCAGTACATGCACCTCTACAAGTGGTGTCATCAAACCTTGCTCCACAGCCAGCACAAGAACAATGCCTCTCTTCTTATGGATCTCCATCTGTGGCCAAATCAAACCTACCAGACCAGACCCCTCCCCAGCAACATGCCCAGTCCTGCTCACCAAACCAGCCTCCGCCTACACACATGGCCCAGTCGTATGGGGGCTTCAACTCACCTCACGCTCAGGACCTGAGCAGTGGATCAGGGGGCACTGGAGGAAAGAATTTTACTGGTATTGGGTCTGGGGGGCGCTCGTTTTCTGCAGAGGTAGTATTTGGGGAATCAAGCTTCAGCTCAAGAAGAGCAGGCAGTCCTTCCTTAGGATATGGAAATGCAGGAGGGTCAACAGGAAGCGGGCCCATATCAGGACTTGGAGGTGGAGTTGGATCAGCAGGATTAGGGAGTGGGCCTGCAAGTGGTAGCACTGGAGGCAGCAGCTCTTACCACCTTTCTGAGTCAAGTCCATCACCCTCCCTTGGGTCTAAGATTAGTCGCCCCGGACTGCACTCTCCTGCTTCTGCTCGGCCTACACAGTCTCCTGGAGGTTCAGGGGCCAACAACAAATACTTGTCCTCCATTCTCTCTCCTGCTTTTTTGCCTTCACCACAAGGATTCCCTGATACTAGGCCAACACAGAGCCAGTCCTACCACTCAACACCACCAAAGTCAAAAACAGAGTCTACCATGCTGGGAGTTGAGAGATCCCAGGATGCAGAAGAAGATGAGGAGGATTTCCTCATCCAGCACTTACTACATGCCCAAAGCTCAGCTCCCCATCCATCCCAGCATCACCAACCTCCTCAGCAACTATCCCAACCGCATCCACAGGCGAGGGATGGGGAAAACAAGGGGTTAACCTTTGACATCAACAAGATCTCGGAAGAACGCTACCACCTACAGAGTGTTATTCGCACCAATAATGGCAGTTCAGGTTCTGGGACTGAAATTAGTGACTCAGCAAGTGGCTTAAACAGTCATTTGGAAATGTCATCAAAGAAACAGTCTCAGAAGTCAGAGTTAAATATATCAAAGTCCACTGCAGTAGGGCTTGGAGGGGTCACTGACTCTTTTTCTCACTCCCATCAACAACAACATGACTCCTTGAGCTCTGGGCTCCACTATGAAAGAGGAGACCCCTACACACAACACCCACACTCCCATCACACCTCACATCTGTCCTCACAGTCTCAGCAACATTCTCAGCACTCCCAAATCTCCCAGCACTCTCAGCACAGTCATCCCCTGTCCCACTCACATAGCCTCCCTCACATGGACCTGAAGAAGCCTTCAGATTCAAACACCTACTTATGTAACACAACAGACGTGCAGCAGGCTCCCCAAAGCAGGATCCCAATCTCCATGATGGATTCACCACCAGACCCTACCCAGCAAGCTCACATGCTACAGTCTGTCCTTTCCCATACCACCCGCACCAAGATGGACCCCCAGCTACCCCCTCCACAACAACAGCAGCTTCCTTTGAGCCAGCAGGCCATGATAGGTTCAGCTGGAGGAGCAGGGCCTGCTGGGGGAGAATCCAACCCACAGAGCCAGTCCTCACAGCTGCAACTCCAGCTTCAGAACCAGGGCCTAGATACCCACTACAGCCTTGGAACCCAGCAAAGAGACCAAACCTGTTCCAGTCAGAGCTCAGTGTCTCCACTAGACTTGTTGGAGCAATCTCTTTCCCGGGCAAACAGCAGAGACAGTGGAGGAGCTGTGGACAGAAGTGGAGTTGGGGTGACTGTGACAGGAGGGGAAGTGGGTGGTGGAGACAGACAAAGGCCGCAGCACAGGCTTACCCCTCACCACCATCCCCAACAAACAGCCTCTGGGCTCCATGACTTTCTCTCTGAACCAGATTTGGGCTTGTCCACTCCCTCACACCTGCACCACCTTAACCAGTCCCAGACACATGCCCACGTCCATGCCCACCACCAACAGCAGGCTCATCCTCACCATCAGCTGTCACACTCTCAGTTAGCCCATCCACACTCCCATCGGATGGCAGCAAATATGGGGAATCCCCAACAACAGCAACAGCCTCAACAAAGAGATCCTGATACCCAGCTGTCCCACTCCCAGCTAGACCAGCTGAAGCAGCACCAGTTTGACACTGTGAGCCCAGTCGGTAAAGTAGGACAGAATCAAGCTCAGCAGCAGCGGTTTGCTCCCCTATCATCCATCTGCTTTCCTGACTCTCTGCTACAAGATGAAGACCGCTCTTTCTTCCCTGAGATGGAGGACATGTTTTGTTCAGCTGATTACAAGTCAAGCTGTGCTGGGGACTCAGGGGCAGGACAGGCTGCTCAAGAGAGCCTTACCCAGGGTCATAGGCCCGGGCAGGACAGTATGGAAGTCTTAAAAAGAGGAGGTTCTGTAGAGGGCTATGATATAGTTGGTCATCATAGTGATCAGGGCTATGAACAGTACTGCCACAGCCTCCCAGGAACAGGAAACAGTAATCTGCATTTAGACCTTGACTCTATGAAGTCTCATGAACTCCCATCCACTGTGAATACAGATCAGCTCGGCCTAATACAGTCCCAAACCCCCAGTATGGGTTTGACCTCAGCAGTTCAAGGGGATGGCTCAGTCAAGATGATGGGAGGTGTGGGTGTGGGTGGAAGTTCAGGCACGCCAGGTCTGACCTCACCCATATTTTGTTCCTCTCGACCCAAAAAGCTTCTGAAGACCAGCTCTTTCCACCTGCTCAAACAGCGGCGGGAGCCACAACCCCAAACCAAGAAAAACTACGCGCAGGAGTACGAGTTTGAGGATGATGAGGATAAAGCTGATGTTCCAGCAGATATTCGCCTCAACAGTCGACGCCTTCCTGACCTGCTCCCAGACTTGGTGTCTAGTTGTAGGAAGGCTGGTGGGGCGATTGGAGTAAGTGGGCTCAGTCCATTGATGGGAGACATGGACTTCTGCCACCCCTCTGGGTACTCTGCCCTTGGACACCCTGCCCAACACCCTCCCATCGATGGTCCTAAGAAAAGAGGCAGGAAACCAACAAAACCAAAACGTGAAGGCCCGCCTCGACCACGAGGTAGACCCCGAATACGTCCACTTCCAGAGCCACCTTATTGCAGGGGACTGACAGGATCAGTGCCTGGAGAAAGTAAGAGGGGTCGTGGGAGGGGTCGAGGGAGGGGCAGAAGGGACGAAGGGCTTGTGGACATGCATCAAGATCTGAATAAAGCACAAAGCCTACCGTATAATCAGCAGCAGCAACAGTTCAGCCAACAGCAGCAACATCTCCAACAGCAACCACAGCTACAACACAGCCTGCAGGCAGAGCACCACCCAACACTGCAGCACCACCTGCACCATCAGCAGCAGCATGTTTCCTGTTCTCAGCTCCAACCGCTCCATCATCAACAAGAACAGCAACCACAGCAGGATCCAATAAGACCTATCAAGGTAAGGTGGACTAAAGTATCACTTATCAGCAGTCATAGAAAGTTTGCACTGGGTTATAATGAGGGCTAGGCAATAAATCATCTGACCCTTAAGGCCTATGTATAATGGACATGATCTCATGCAATCAGATGAAGCTCCAGCCGTGTCAGATACCCTCAGATTATTGTTGCTTATTAATGTGAGAGAATTCAGTTTGGGGTTATTTTATGCAGTCATTACAGACATGTTGCACACATAGGTATTGTGTGAAAAACACTGTGTTACAGCTAATATGAATATAGTTCATATATGAACAACAACTTTTTGTGTCTCACAAAGCAGTGATAATGAACAATATAACTGCACATCACATGTTTTTCTCATATTGTGCACGCCTTATAGTAACGACCTTCAAATGGAACAATTAAACCAATGTTACCGTCGTAGTTATGTTTCCAAATAGGAAATTCTTTATGAGTTTTCTTACTTCCATCGCATCCAAAACTGAAAGCAAGCCTTGTGATACTCGATCTCCCAATAAATCTAAATCACGTACTGAAATAAAAACCATAAGTGGGTGTCTGACAGGTGAGTGAACAATTTAAAAACCTGTGAAAAATAACAGTCGATGTTAATCTGAATGACCTCCAACAGTTAAAGTGGAGCTTACCTGGTACAGTCTTTACAATATCCTCTACAGTCAGGTGCTGTATCTTGTCTTATATCTAATGTTGCATGCATTAACATAGAGCTCAATGTGTGTGTGTGTGTGTCCTGCTGCTAACGCTGAGCCGTCTGCCCACGCTGCGTCTCCGTGTCTGTGGCCACAGTGTGAGATACATTTCTCTTTGCCTGTTCTTTTATTGTCACAAATGAGATCAGCCTGGGAGGAAAAGTGAACTGAATATATTCCTGCTGATTATTGTGGCCTGCTGTAATACATGTGTGTGAAAGTAAGCCCTGAGCGTGACAGAGTTAATACGCTCAGCTTCTGGAACAGAACAAACATCTTCATCAATCCATCTTTTCCACCTTCAGATCAAACTGCCCGTCCCCTCCATGCTGCCGTCAGAGTCTCTGCTGAGGACAGACTCTTTGTCCAGCACGGATCCCGTTCTGTCTGATGGATCAGTGGGATCAGCACCGACTCTGGGCCTGAGTCCTGGACCCAGCAACGCCATTGACGTCAGCAGAACGGACCTGAACCCGACTCAAGACAAGATGATGAGGCATCAGCAGAAAGCTGCAGAGGTTAGGAGGATGTTGTCTTTCATGTTGCTGCTCTGACAAACACTGTGATGGAGGTTTGTCCCTGACAGTCACTGAACCCGTCAGTGTGTGTGTGTGTGTGTGTGTGTGTGTGTGTGTGTGTGTGTGTGTGTGTGTGTGTGTGTGCGTGTGTGTGAACCCGTCAGTGACTGTCAGAGACAAACCTCGGGTAGCTTCTCTGAACATTTACAGATTGGAGCCTTCAGACTTGAATGGACTGGCATTGTGGGATGTGTGACCAAAGCTGAGAGTTTTCTCATCTCCACAGTCACATAATACAGCTTGAGGGGGGGGGGGTTATTGAGTTATTCCAAAAGATTAAAAAACCTGCCAGCTGATACAAAAGCTTAAAGAAGAACATACCCTTTAATGAAAGTAAGCGTATCAGACAGTTATTTTTATACATTTATTAATCAGCTGAGAAGAAGCTGCTTCGATTTATTTCTTTGGCTTCATCTTCAACACAACAAGATTTATTATCATGAGAGAGTTAAACATGTTAGACTGTGTGTTGATGTCAGACTGTGTGTTGATGTGTGACTGTGTGTTGATGTGTGACTGTGTGTTGATGTGTGACTGTGTGTTGATGTCAGACTGTGTGTTGATGTGTGACTGTGTTGATGTCAGACTGTGTGTTGATGTGTGACTGTGTGTTGATGTCAGACTGTGTGTTGATGTCAGACTGTGTGTTGATGTGTGACTGTGTGTTGATGTCAGACTGTGTGTTGATGTGTGACTGTGTTGATGTCAGACTGTGTGTTGATGTCAGACTGTGTGTTGATGTGTGACTGTGTGTTGATGTGTGACTGTGTGTTGATGTCAGACTGTGTGTTGATGTGTGACTGTGTGTTGACTGTGCTGATGTGTGACTGTGTGTTGATGTGTGACTGTGCTGATGTGTGACTGTGTGTTGATGTGTGACTGTGTGTTGATGTCTGACTGTGTGTTGATGTCAGACTGTGTGCTGTGAGTTGATGTCTGACTGTGTGTTGATGTCAGACTGTGTTGATGTGTGACTGTGTGTTGATGTGTGACTGTGTGTTGATGTGTGACTGTGTGTTGATGTCAGACTGTGTTGATGTGTGACTGTGTGTTGATGTGTGACTGTGTGTTGATGTCTGACTGTGTGTTGATGTCAGACTGTGTGCTGTGAGTTGATGTCTGACTGTGTGTTGATGTCAGACTGTGTTGATGTGTGACTGTGTGTTGATGTGTGACTGTGTGTTGATGTGTGACTGTGTGTTGATGTCAGACTGTGTTGATGTGTGACCGTGTGTTGATGTGTGACTGTGTGTTGATGTCTGTGTGTGTTGATGTCTGACTGTGTGTTGATGTGTGACTGTGTGTTGATGTCAGACTGTGTGTTGATGTGTGACTGTGTGTTGATGTCTGACTGTGTTGATGTGACTGTGTGCTGATGTGTGACTGTGTTGATGTGTGACTGTGTGTTGATGTGTGACTGTGTGTTGATGTGTGACTGTGTGTTGATGTGTGACTGTGTGTTGATGTCAGACTGTGTGTTGATGTGTGACTGTGTGTTGATGTGTGACTGTGCGTTGATGTCAGACTGTGTGTTGATGTGTGACTGTGTGTTGATGTGTGATTGTGTGCTGATGTCTGACTGTGAGTTGATGTCAGACTGTGTGTTGATGTGTGACTGTGTGTTGATGTGTGACTGTGTGTTGATGTCTGACTGTGTGTTGATGTGTGACTGCGTGTTGATGTGTGACTGTGTGTTGATGTCAGACTGTGTGTTGATGTCAGACTGTGTGTTGATGTGTGACTGTGTGTTGATGTGTGACTGTGTGTTGACTGTGTGCTGATGTGTGACTGTGTGTTGATGTGTGACTGTGCTGATGTGTGACTGTGTGTTGATGTCTGACTGTGTGTTGATGTCAGACTGTGTGCTGATGTGTGCCTGTGTGTTGATGTCTGACTGTGTGTTGATGTGTGACTGTGTGTTGATGTGTGACTGTGTGTTGATGTCAGACTGTGTGTTGATGTGTGACTGTGTGTTGATGTCAGACTGTGTGTTGATGTGTGACTGTGTGTTGATGTCTGACTGTGTGTTGATGTGTGACTGTGTGTTGATGTGTGACTGTGTGTTGATGTGTGACTGTGTGTTGATGTGTGACTGTGTGTTGATGTCAGACTGTGTTGATGTGTGACTGTGTGTTGATGTGTGACTGTGTTGATGTCTGACTGTGTGTTGATGTCAGACTGTGTGTTGATGTGTGACTGTGTGTTGATGTGTGACTGTGTGCTGATCTGTGACTGTGAGTTGATGTCTGACTGTGTGTTGATGTCAGACTGTGTTGATGTGTGACTGTGTGTTGATGTGTGACCGTGTGTTGATGTCTGACCGTGTGTTGATGTGTGACCGTGTGTTGATGTGTGACTGTGTGTTAATGTCTGTGTGTGTTGATGTGTGACTGTGTGTTGATGTCAGACTGTGTGTTGATGTGTGACTGTGTGTTGATGTGTGACTGTGTTGATGTGTGACTGTGTGCTGATGTGTGACTGTGTGTTGATGTGTGACTGTGTTGATGTGTGACTGTGTGTTGATGTGTGACTGTGTGTTGATGTCTGTGTGTGTTGATGTGTGACTGTGTGTTGATGTGTGACTGTATGTTGATGTCAGACTGTGTGTTGATGTCAGACTGTGTTGATGTGTGACTGTGTGTTGATGTGTGACTGTGTGTTGATGTCTGTGTGTGTTGATGTGTGACTGTGTTGATGTGTGACTGTGTGCTGATGTGTGACTGTGTGTTGATGTGTGACTGTGTGTTCATGTGTGACTGTGTGTTGATGTGTGACTGTGTTGATGTCAGACTGTGTTGATGCGTGACTGTGTGTTGATGCGTGACTGTGTGTTGATGTGTGACTGTGTGTTGATGTGTGACTGTGTGTTGATGTGTGACTGTGTGCTGATGTCTGACTGTGAGTTGATGTCAGACTGTGTGTTGATGTGTGACTGTGTGTTGATGTCTGACTGTGTGTTGATGTGTGACTGTGTGTTGATGTCTGTGTGTGTTGATGTGTGACTGTGTGTTGATGTGTGACTGTATGTTGATGTCAGACTGTGTGTTGATGTCAGACTGTGTTGATGTGTGACTGTGTGTTGATGTCTGTGTGTGTTGATGTGTGACTGTGTTGATGTGTGACTGTGTGTTGATGTGTGACTGTGTGTTGATGTGTGACTGTGTGTTGATGTCTGACTGTGTGTTGATGTGTGACTGTTGATGTCTGACTGTGTGTTAATGTCAGACTGTGTTGATGTGTGACTGTGTGTTGATTTGTGACTGTGTGTTGATGTCAGACTGTGTGTTGATGTCAGACTGTGTGTTGATGTGTGACTGTGTTGATGTCTGACTGTGTTGATGTCAGACTGAGTTGATGTCTGACTGTGTGTTGATGTCAGACTGTGTTGATGTGTGACTGTGTGTTAATGTGTGACCGTGTGTTGATGTCTGACCGTGTGTTGATGTGTGACCGTGTGTTGATGTGTGACTGTGTGTTGATGTCTGTGTGTGTTGATGTGTGACTGTGTGTTGATGTGTGACTGTGTGTTGATGTGTGACTGTGTGTTGATGTCAGACTGTGTGTTGATGTGTGACTGTGTGTTGATGTGTGCCTGTGTTGATGTGTGACTGTGTGTTGATGTGTGACTGTGTGTTGATGTGTGACTGTGTTGATGTGTGACTGTGTGCTGATGTGTGACTGTGTGTTGATGTGTGACTGTGTGTTGATGTGTGACTGTGTGTTGATGTCAGACTGTGTGTTGATGTGTGACTGTGTGTTGATGTGTGACTGTGTTGATGTGTGACTGTGTGCTGATGTGTGACTGTGTGTTGATGTGTGACTGTGTGTTGATGTGTGACTGTGTGTTGATGTGTGACTGTGTTGATGTCAGACTGTGTTGATGCGTGACTGTGTGTTGATGCGTGACTGTGTGTTGATGTGTGACTGTGTGTTGATGTGTGACTGTGTGTTGATGTCAGACTGTGTGCTGATGTCTGACTGTGAGTTGATGTCAGACTGTGTGTTGATGTGTGACTGTGTGTTGATGTCTGACTGTGTGTTGATGTGTGACTGTGTGTTGATGTCTGTGTGTGTTGATGTGTGACTGTGTGTTGATGTGTGACTGTGTGTTGATGTCAGACTGTGTGTTGATGTCAGACTGTGTTGATGTGTGACTGTGTGTTGATGTGTGACTGTGTGTTGATGTCTGTGTGTGTTGATGTGTGACTGTGTTGATGTGTGACTGTGTGTTGATATGTGACTGTGTGTTGATGTCTGACTGTGTGTTGATGTCTGACTGTGTGTTGATGTGTGACTATGTGTTGATGTGTGACTGTGTGTTGATGTGTGACTGTGAGTTGATGTCAGACTGTGTGTTGATGTCTGACTGTGTGTTGATGTGTGACTATGTGTTGATGTGTGACTGTGTGTTGATGTGTGACTGTGTGTTGATGTCTGACTGTGTGTTGATGTCTGACTGTGTGTTGATGTGTGACTGTGTTGATGTGTGACTGTGTGTTGATGTGTGACTGTGTGTTGATGTCAGACTGTGTGTTGATGTGTGACTGTGTGTTGATGTGTGACTGTGTGCTGATGTGTGACTGTGTGTTGATGTGTGACTGTGAGTTGATGTCTGACTGTGTGTTGATGTGTGACTGTGTGTTGATGTCTGACTGTGTGTTGATGTGTGACTGTGTGTTGATCTCTGACTGTGTGGGAGATGATCAGACGTGGTGACACGGTCTCTGGTGGTCTCTGGTGGTCCCGTGACCCCTCTGAGTCCAGGTTCTGTCCTCCTGCTTATCGTCTCCTTCATTAGCAGGGACTGATGTTAAAGTGCTGACTCAGCTGGGAGGATGTTGGCTGGTGTTCCCATCTGTGCGACTCAGCCTTTTGCAGAACTCAGTCCTGTGATTTAGAACAATGCAGCAACGCAATGACCCTTAATATAGAGCAGCTAAACAAGCGAGGAGTTATGGGTCGAGTCCGTCATGACGACTGATTTGAAGTGTGCTGAGGTCTGTGTGTGCAGCTGAATATCAAATATAATAATTATATCCACATTGATGTTACTGCTTCTTGTTCTTCTCAGTCACTACCTAATCTCCATTTGCTCCTGGGAACATTATGAAGAAAAAAACCTGATATCTGTCCGTCTTGCACCTTGCGACTTAGCTGATCACATGTCACTTTGTCGTTTTCACACAGATGACGTGGAAGAAAGAATTGGACGAGCCTCTGAATCCTGACGCCTGGGCTGCTGTGCAGAAACTCTCTAGTTCAGTAAGTTGCTACAAAAATGAGCAAAGCCAGAAGCTTCATATATAATTCATCCCTCATCCATTCAAACTGCAGCCTGTGGTGGAGCGAGCATCACATCCTCCACCCTCGTCCCTCCTGTCGGTGTACCGGTGTGTGTGAAGGTGTGTTACCTGCTGTTTGTTCACAGTAAACGATGGATGATAAAGATCCATTTATCTGTCGTCACACACAAACATCAAACCCTCTCGTCTCTCTGTGCTTTGGAGAAAGGAGGTTATAGTTGACTGACAGCCAGCTCGTTCTGACTGACAAAAGAGAGAGGAGAGAGATGGCTGTTACCAGGGCAGCTGTTGCCACGGTTACCACATTTTTCAGAGCAGGACGTGTGCTGCCACCTGCTGTCTGTTCAGGTGTATCACCTCTCAGCATGCAGGGTTGTTTTCACCGAGCTGCTGAGGAGAAATGATGAAGTTGAATTAAAGGTTCAGAAAGCTGAATCACCACGTCCTCGTTAAGGCTGCTAACAAAACCAATACTTCTGAGTTTTATTTCAGATCTTATTCAAACGTCTTCAGGTCAAAGCGACCATCAGAGGTCGCCACTCATCATTAGTACAAACACAAATGTTTTGGTTGATTGTGCTCTCTTGCAGGCTGATGACAAGTTTGATTTCAAACCCGGCTTCATGGCGTCTTTTCTGGACTTCCTGAAGACTGGAAAGAAACAGTCCGGTCTGGAGCTAGGACCTGATGGCGGTCCTGAGGAGGAGGCCCTCAACCCCTGCTCCTCCCTGAAGAGCTCCTCCCTCAGGCCTTTATCCCCGCCTCCTCCTCCCCTGCCACCGACTCCTCCTCCGCAGCCTCAAGGGCCCTTCAGCGAGGGGGAGCATGGCGAGGGGGCGGAGCTGAACCTTAGCAGCTGTCCAAGTTCCTGCAAACCTCTGGACGAGGAGCTGGAGCTGAAGAGGAACCTAGAGACCCTGCCCTCCTTCTCCTCTGATGAGGAGGACTCGGTCAGTAAGAACCAGGACCTGCAAAAGAGCATCTCCTCCGCCATCTCTGCCCTCTACGACACACCGCACTCACTCGCTGTTGCCATGGCGTCTGCCATGGCCAAAGCTCCACCCACTCCGTCCCCGCCTACACCACATGAGCCATCGCTCAGCCCCCCCCTCCCTGCTCTGCCCCCCCTCATCCCCAGCATGGGGAAGGAGGTGAAAGAGGAGGTGCTCACATATGCTCAGTATCACTCCCAGGACAAGGAGGAGCAGGAAGAGATGGAGAGAGAGAGGGAGGAGGAGAGGGAGGAGGAGCAAGGAAGCAAAGAGGTGGA
Source organism: Labrus mixtus (assembly GCF_963584025.1). Lineage (NCBI taxonomy): Eukaryota > Metazoa > Chordata > Actinopteri > Labriformes > Labridae > Labrus > Labrus mixtus. Next base: position 10,320,993 of record NC_083631.1, read on the forward strand.
GGAGGTGGAGGAGGAAATGGAGGCAGAGGGAGGAGGAGAGGCAGCCGATGATGAAGAAACAATGAGAGCTCAACAGAATCTGCAGCAGGGATCCCTGGAACAGCTGGAGGACGAGGACGAAGAGGAGGAGGAGCAGGACGAGGAGGAGTTATCTGAACAACAGATCCTGGAGGCTCCAAAGGTTCAAGGTACTGCTGGTGTTTATTTATCAGTCTGTCACTGGAATATATGAGATAAATGTATGATCTTTGTGTTTTAGAGATCTTTGTAGAGATCTTTGTGTTTTAGAGATCTTTGTAGAGATCTTTGTGTTTTAGAGATATTTGTAGAGATCTTTGTAGAGATCTTTGTGTTTTAGAGATCTTTGTAAAGATCTTTGTGTTTTAGAGATCTTTGTAGAGATCTTTGTAGAGATCTTTGTGTTTTAGAGATCTTTGTAAAGATCTTTGTGTTTTAGAGATCTTTGTAGAGATCTTTGTAGAGATCTTTGTGTTTTAGAGATCTTTGTAAAGATCTTTGTAAAGATCCTTGTGTTTTAGAGATCTGTGTAGAGATCTTTGTGTTTTAGAGATCTTTGTAGAGATCTTTGTGTTTTAGAGATCTTTGTAAAGATCTTTGTGTTTTAGAGATCTCTGAATCTCTTTCATTAAGACTTAGACTTTTAGACTGTCCCCGAGGGGAAATTCTTTTTCACAGCACTGTTACTGTCCAACAGACAAGTCCCACCAAAGAACCATGCAACTGAGGTATGATGTCACCTCTCAGTCTTGATTTGTTTTTCTAATTCTCTCGCCCCTCCTTGTTTTTCAGATTCTCCATCAGGACCTGAGCCGGTTCCTGCACCTCCATCCCCATCTCCCACAATCTCGCCCTCACCTCCCACCTACTCCTCACTCTCCCCACTCCCTCCTATGTGCCCCTCTTTACCCTCCCCCCTGCCGATCCAGCAGGAGGAGGAGGAGGAGGTGAACTTAACGACTCCTCCCTCTGAGCAGCAGAAGCAGCAGCAGTCCACCTACCAACCTGCTCCAACTGCAGGCACTTCCCCACCCCCCTCCACCTCCCCTCCAGCCCCCCTGTCCTCACCACTCTCCAACCTCCCTTTGGCCCAGTCCATTCCTCCTCCATCAACCACCCCTCCACCTTCCTCTTCAGACCAGGACCTGGAGCCTGAAGCCGGACAGCTGTCCCCCTCCTCCCCCTCCTCGTCCTCACCCTCTTCATCATCCTCTCCCCCACCCTCACCTCCAACCCCGGAGGAGACCCCGGCATCCCAGCGCCTCACCTCCCTCCACCTGGCAAAGAAGCAGACTGATGCTGCCATCGCAGGGGAGAGCGAGGAGGAGGAGAGCGAGAGCGGCGGGGAGGGGATCTTCCGTGAACGTGATGAGTTTGTGGTTCGGACCGAGGACATCGGCACTCTGAAGGTGAGTACCTGGAAACAGGTGTGTGACGTGGATTAATACCTCACCTCCTCTTACACTATTGTGTGCTAACAGATGGCGCTGCAGACGGGCAGAGAGCCTCCGCCCATCTGGAGGGTCCAGAAAGCCTTACTCCAGAAGTTCAGCCCAGAGATCAAAGATGGTCAGAGGCAGTTCTGTGCAACCAGTAACGTAAGTCTGAAACCTGCCATCACCAGTAACATAAGTCTGAAACCTGCCATCACCAGTAACATAAGTCTGAAACCTGCCATCACCAGTAACATAAGTCTGAAACCTGCCATCACCTGAGGACCGCCACATGTCCACACAGTCTGAGGGTCTGATTCTAACCCCTGAGAACTCTTCATCATGTTCTCTATCTGCTCCGTCTCTGAGTCTGAGGGTAACTCACACTAGTAAAGTTGTCCAGTACCGCGTTGAAGCACGATAGTCCCCCTCCCCCCGCTGGTCTGGACTCACACTGCTCCAGGACTAAGCGAGTCTGAGTGACCTCTTCTATATGAGGTCGTAACACAACACATGCATGACTCAGCTGCTTCACTGACTCTGTGTCTTTATGATGAGTCATGTGTCTGAACACTCCGGGGTTTCTCCTCAATGAAGCCGTTTGTAGCGTGCTGAAGAACTTCTCTTCAAAGTGTACCGGGGCCAAAGAAGAGTACCGAGCCTGAACACGGATCGGAGCAGGAAGTGGACTTTAGACTGTGATGATGTTCAGACACACTCTCTCCTGTCTCATCATTCTTCATCTTAAGATCAAAACTCTGGAGTTATATTTTAACTTGTATTCTGCATGTGTGTCTCCTCAGTATCTGGGTTATTTTGGAGATGCAAAGATGAGATACCAGCGTCTGTACGTGAAGTTTCTGGAGAACGTCAACAAGAAGGATTATGTGAGAGTGTGTTCGAGGAAGCCGTGGCACAGAGCGGGTCTGACCCTCAGGTAACTTCTTCTGATTTTCATCATCAAGAGAAACTGTCAAAGCTGAACCACATTCATTCAAACCTGGTCAACAAGTGAATCTGATGAACGCTTTGTTGTTTTTGACCTCCTGATTGACAGGCGACAGTCTCTGCCCAAACAGCTGCCCCACAATCAGACCCCCCCTCGAGGGGAGAGAGACGACAGAGACAAGGAGAGACAGAGGGAGCTGAAGGAGCAGAGAGAGAGGGAGCTGAAGGAGCAGAGAGAGAGGGAGCTGAAGGAGCAGAGAGAGAGGGAGCACCGGGAGAAGGTAGAGAAGGAGAACAAGGAGAGAGAGAGGAGAGAGAAAGAGGAGCAAAAAGAGAGAGAGGGGAAAGAAAAAGAGGAGAGAGAGAGGAGAGAGAAGGAGAAGGCTGAGAGGGAGGACAGAGAGCGTAGAGAGAGAGAGTGTAGAGAAAAGGAGATAGAACTGGAGAGGGAGAGGAGAGAGAAGGAGCAGAGGGAACGAAAAGAAAGGGAACGACAGGAGAGAGAACAGAAACAGAAAGAGAGAGAGCAGAAACAAAGAGAGAGGGACCGCAAAGAGAGAGAGCAGAGGGAGAGGGAGAAACAGGAAAGGGAGCAGAAAGAAAAAGAAAGAAGAGAGAGGGAGCAAACTGAGCGGGAGAGGAAGGAGAGAGAGCAGAGGGAGAGGGAGAGAAGGGAGAAGGAGAGAGAGAGAGAGCGCAGAGAGAAGGAGAAACAGGAGAGGGAGTGGAGAGAGAAGGAGCTAAGGGAGCGGGAGAGAGAGAGGGAAAGGAGAGATGGCGTGATGGAGTATTCAAGGTTGAAGGAGGAGAAAAGAGGAGGAGAGGAGAAGAGGATGGAGCGTCAGTCTCGAGCTAAGACATCAAAAGAGAAGGCAGAGCCTCCTCCAAAGAAGAGGAAGAAGTGGTTGAAGGAGGTGCCGTCCTCCTCCTCGGAGTCTGACTCCTCCCCTCCGAGTGAGGACGAAGGTCAGCTTTTCAGCCTGTGTGTGTGTGTGTGTGTGTGTGTGTGTGTGTGTGTTCAGGTGTTGACGCAGCTCCATGATGTGTTTCAGCTCCTGTTCGGGGGGGAGTTAACAGCCGAGTGATGCGTGAGATGTTCAGGAGCTACGTGGAGATGTTGGTCAGCACGGCGCTCGACCCAGACATGATTCAGGCTCTGCAGGACACTGACGGTGAGAGGGCAGGGACAAACTTCAATGTGTCCACTTGAACTGTAGCAGGAGATATAAAACATGACTTATTGCTTCCTCAGACGAGCTGTACCTTCCACCCATGAGGAAGATTGACAGCCTGCTCAGTGATCAGAAGAAGAGGCTGCTGAGGAGAGTCAACATGAGCGCTCAGCACCAGGTACACATGTTCAATCCCCTCTCAGGCTACAGTCAGACTACAGTCAGACTACAGTCACCTCTCAGACTACAGTCAGACTACAGACACCTCTCAGACTACAGTCACCTCTCAGACTACAGTCAGACTACAGTCACCTCTCAGGCTACAGACACCTCTCAGACTACAGTCAGACTACAGACACCTCTCAGACTACAGTCACCTCTCAGACTACAGTCAGACTACAGACACCTCTCAGACTACAGTCAGACTACAGACACCTCTCAGACTAAAGTCACCTCTCAGACTACAGTCAGACTACAGTCACCTCTCATACTACAGTCAGACTACAGTCACCTCTCAGACTACAGTCACCTCTCATACTACAGCCAGACTACAGTCATCTCTCAGACTACAGTCAGACTACAGTCACCTCTCAGACTATAGTCAGACTACAGTCACCTCTCAGACTACAGTCACCTCTCATACTACAGTCAGACTAAAGTCACCTCTCAGACTACAGTCAGACTACAGTCACCTCTCATACTACAGTCAGACTACAGTCACCTCTCAGACTACAGTCACCTCTCATACTACAGTCAGACTACAGTCATCTCTCAGACTACAGTCACCTCTCAGACTACAGTCACTTCTCATACTACAGTCAAACTACAGTCATCTCTCAGACTACAGTCAGACTACAGCCACCTCTCATACAACAGTCAGACTACAGTCACCTCTCATACTACAGTCAGACTACAGTCATCTCTCAGACTACAGTCACCTCTCATACTACAGTCAGACTAAAGTCACCTCTCAGACTACAGTCAGACTACAGTCACCTCTCATACTACAGTCAGACTACAGTCATCTCTCAGACTACAGTCACCTCTCATACTACAGTCAGACTAAAGTCACCTCTCAGACTACAGTCAGACTACAGTCACCTCTCATACTACAGTCAGACTACAGTCATCTCTCAGACTACAGTCAGACTACAGTCACCTCTCATACTACAGTCATCTCTCAGACTACAGTCAGACTACAGTCACCTCTCATACTACAGTCAGACTACAGTCACCTCTCAGACTACAGTCAGTCTACAGTCAGACTACAGTCACCTCTCAGACTACAGTCAGACTACAGTCACCTCTCAGACTACAGTCACCTCTCCGACTACCGTCTGTCTGTTGATGACCATTTCCAGTAAATTCTGTGGTTTGGGGGGGTTTTACAGACCCTGTTTGTTCCGTAGATCTCTGACTGGTTTCTCTGTCCTCTATTCAGGAGGTTCTCCATATTTTCCCGAAAATGACGGCAGACCCTCTGGAGTCCGGAGCAGTTAAAGTCCACCTGGGGGGGGAGGGCTACAACCGAAAAACTCTGAACAGGGTCAAGCGGAGTATTCCTAAACAACAGGTGAGAAACAGAGAGGACCCGATGTGATGATCACAGAGACCTGCTGGACAGAGAGAAACTCAATGACTTCACCTGACTTACATATTCAAATGTTTCACACATGGGTTAACAATACACTTTCTGTCTGTAAATAATGTTTATGTTAGGGGGGCTCGGGGGCTGGCTCCCGTTCCTCTGCCCTCAGATCTGGGTGGGTTTTGGGGGATGACTCCATGACTCCCTAGCCAGAGATTTGGCTCCAGAAACCTTCACAGTGCCTCCCTCAGACGAGGAACTGAGGGATTCCAAATCTCTCTCCCACGTTGCGTGTGATGGCCGGGCCCTCGCAGTTATGCCACAGCAATGGAGCCAACCATTGAGGCCCTTATTTGGGATTTGCGGTGTCCCCGTCTTCAAGATAGGATAACAAATGACCTCCTGTCTAAGGCTTATGATGCAGCAGCTCACCTAGGGAACTCTGTGCCCCCCCTGTGATCTTTGAGAGGCTGGAGGGCCGAGACCTGAGGACGGGCTGTCAGCTGCTGGTTCCAGGTTCCTAAAGGTCATGCCCTTCCATATGCTTAGCACTACAGATGCACTACCATCTAGATGCGAGGTGGCACAAACACAGGACTCTCAGGCTCGAGACTGTCAACAGCGATGCCTCCCTCTAAGGTTGGGGCGCAGTCTGGTAAAAAACAAAAAGCTCAGGGGCAGTGGTCTGCTCAGGTTTGCGGGGACTACAGTGGTCTGCTCAGGTCTGCAGGGACTACAGTGGTCTGCTCAGGTCTGCAGGGACTACAGTGGTCTGCTCAGGTCTGCAGGGACTACATCAATGTACTAAAGTGCTGTGCACTGGCTCTACAGTGTTTAATGCCTCAGAGGGAAGCATGTCCTTGAGCGGTTAAACAACGTCCCTGCAGGCTCAATCATCCAGGGGTCACCAGGTCCGCACAGTGGCCCCGGAACTCTTAACTTGGGCAGCCCCCCACCTGGCCAGTCTGAGGGCAACTACCTGTACCTACCTGGAGGAAGGAACCAGGTGGTGGAGTTCCTGTCATGGGGCAAGCCTCCTCGGTGGGAGCAGCGTCTACATCCGGAGATGGTACTCAGCATCTCGGATGTTGGGAGGGCAAAAGGACAATGGACCTTTTTGCTTCAGATGCGACTCATTGCTCCCTCTGGTTCTCCCACACAGAGGTGAACAGCCCTCTGGGTCAGGATGCCCTGGCTCATGACTGGCGAGGGGGTCCCCTCTATGCTTCCCCCCGCAGGCAATGCTTCAGAGGGTTCTCCAGAAAGGTCTCAGGACGTGGCTTCCCCTGTTACCTTCAGCTGTGTGTTTGGTCATTGCAGGGCCCAACCCATTGCTAAGAGATTGCTCAATCCCTGTTTGCGGTATATGTTAAACACCAGGGCGCCATCTACCCGCATGCAGTATGAGAACAGGTGGCATATGTTCTCAGCCTGGTGTTCAGAAAGGAATGTGGACCCTGAGCACTGCTCTGTGCAGTCCATCCTGGAGTTCTTGTAATCTCTTAGATGCTGGCCATTCTTACTCTACACTGAGGGTTTTTGTAGCTGCCATTGCCTCTCAACATTTTTGGACTGACAACAGCACGGTTGGGTGCCACAGGTTGGGTGCAATTCATGATTGTTACAGAGTGAAATGGGAGGATTATGAATAGGAGGAGCTCTGGGATAACCTTGGCCATCTCAGTGTTCCCTTTGATACTCCAGAGACTCTTTTTGTTCTACTAAATGTTTGAAAAAAGAGAAATAATTTCAGAACATTTTGCTTCTCCAGGATTTGAAGCTGTCCATAGAAACATGTCGGATCTACAGTCTGTATCACTCCCTCCATCACTACAAATATCACACCTTCCTGCACTGCAAGAAGGAGGTAAGATCATGAATACATGTTAGCATAACTTCAGGTCTGACTTCACTGTCCCATCTGTGCAGTCTCACCTCGCAGCTGTAGAAAAACCAGCTCATAGTCAGCTGATCAGCTTTAAAACATGTTCATATAAACATATTCAAAGTGGTTAATGGAGCTTAATTATGATATAATTCATATCAAAGCAGTGTGAATGTAACAGGCGTGTTGTCTCTGCAGACGGACAGCATCGAGCAGGCGGCCGAGGACCCCGGTCAGGAGGAGGTGGTGCAGCAGTGCATGGCCAATCAGAGCTGGCTGGAGAGTCTGTTCACCTCCTTCATGGAGCTGCTGAGCCTCAGTTCAAAGGCCTGAACACCCCGACACCTGGACACCTGGACACCTGACCGGTACCCGACTGGTACCCGACCTGAACCTCTGATCCAGGTGTACAGAGAGCAAGGGATCATTTAAAGATCAGACTCCAGCAGAGAGGATTCAAGTATTTCTTAATTACTGATTTAAAGAAGACACAGAGAGGCGGAGTCAAACTGTGTGAATGTGACACACACTCACGCACACACACACACACACACACACACACACACACACCTACACACACACGCGCGTGCACGCACACACACGCACACACACACACACACAGGATGTCTATAACGATGTAATAAACTCTGGTTTGTATAATTTATACGTTTGTAAAGACGAGCGGATGTTTTCTGAAGATTTGAAAGCAGAGTTCATTCAATGACTGCCTGCCGAAGTCAGACTGAAGGAGGTTAAAGTGAAGGAGGTTAAAGTCAGACTGAAGGAGGTTAAAGTCAGACTGAAGGAGGTTAAAGTCAGACTGAAGGAGGTTAAAGTGAAGGAGGTTAAAGTGAAGGAGGTTAAAGTCAGACTGAAGGAGGTTAAAGTGAAGGAGGTTAAAGTCAGACTGACGGAGGTTAAAGTCAGACTGACGGAGGTTAAAGTCAGACTGACGGAGGTTAAAGTCAGACTGAAGGAGGTTAAAGTGAAGGAGGTTAAAGTGAAGGAGGTTAAAGTCAGACTGACGGAGGTTAAAGTCAGACTGACGGAGGTTAAAGTCAGACTGAAGGAGGTTAAAGTGAAGGAGGTTAAAGTCAGACTGAAGGAGGTTAAAGTGAAAGAGGTTAAAGTCAGACTGACGGAGGTTAAAGTCAGACTGACGGAGGTTAAAGTGAAGGAGGTTAAAGTCAGACTATGTGATAGTTTGTGCCTCAGCGTGCAGGCGAGACGGAGGTGAGATGTATTTAAACTGTGTTCTTTCTGTTTGTTCTTCTGAAGACGATGAGACGCAGAGAGACGATTTAAAAAAGAATTCAGTCCACTCTCTGAGAGATCCATGTCAGTGTTAACGTCCTTTTTACCTGTTAGCTGTTTCTCGTGTTCTCTTTGTAAATACTGTACAGCGATTTCATTCTGCTCCCCGTCGCTCTTCTGTACATGAAATTCTGTATTTGACATAATGAAATAAAACTGTTCAAAGGACTAATGTGATAAAGAAATCTGCTCTGATTGTGATTATTTCCTCTGTTACGATGGATGCTGCTGTCCGTCATTTTGACCTCTGACCTGTCGCTTTGCATTGTGAGAAACAGTACGTTATGGAGTCTGGTCTGATGCAGACTGAAGATTTTTACAGAATCAGGACGATATCCGGGTTCAGATCTCACATGTCTGGACCAATCAGAACAAACTAGTAGAGAACAGCCAGCATCTCTCCCGCCTCTCCTGTGCAGGAAACAGGAAGTGATCTACTTTATTTTACATGTTCTCCTGCATTAACCTGACTCTGTTTATGGGGTGAAGTCAGACTCTGATTGGCTGAAGGAACCTCAGAAAACAGAGTCTGATATCCTCATCACATCATCGAGTATGGAGCAGAAACTAAAGTTTAAAAAGTCCTGAGTGGGACGAGGTCAGCACAAACACAAAGACAGGACGGGAAGTGTGTGTGTGTGTGTGTGTGTGTGTGTGTGTGTGTGTGTGTGTGAGAGAGAGTACGTCACACAGAGGAAACAGAGCAGTGGAACAAAAGAGGAGACATCTGGAAACCATTGAGGAGAGAGAGAGAGAGAGAGAGAGAGAGAGAGGGTGGGATTGATCACAGAGTGCAGGCTCAAAATCTTCGCTTGGAAAATTACATGAAACATAAAGTTTAAAGTTTGGACTCAGAGAAGAAGAAAACAGAAGAAGAAAACAGGAGAAGAAGAAAACAGAAGAAGAAAACAGAAGAAAAAAACAGAAGAAAAAGAAAACGGGAGGGAAGATCTGAGCGAATGCAGGAAACTTTCTGAAGGAGGTCTAAGGTCTGAAAAATCTGAGTGAAGATTTAAACGAGAGAAGGAGGCCAGAAACACAGACTGAGGCGAGACGCCAGGACGTAAGGTAAACTTTAAACTACAAAGATTAATAATACAGTAGAGATCATAAACTACAGCTTTAACTACAAAGATTTATAAAACTGTAGAGATCATAAACTACAGCTCTATCTACAAAGATCTATAATACTGTAGAGATCATAAACTACAGCTCTATCTACAAAGATTTATAATACTGTAGAGATCATAAACTACAGCTTTAACTACAAAGATTTATAATACTGTAGAGATCATAAACTACAGCTCTAGCTACAAAGATGTATAATACTGTAGAGATCATAAACTACAGCTTTAACTACAAAGATTTATAATACTGTAGAGATCATAAACTACAGCTTTAACTACAAAGATTTATAATACTGTAGAGATCATAAACTACAGCTCTATCTACAAAGATTTATAATACTGTAGAGATCATAAACTACAGCTTTAACTACAAAGATTTATAACACTGTAGAGATCATAAACTACAGCTCTATCTACAAAGATCTATAACACTGTAGAGATCATAAACTACAGCTTTAACTACAAAGATTTATAACACTGTAGAGATCATAAACTACAGCTCTATCTACAAAGATTTATAACACTGTAGAGATCATAAACTACAGCTCTATCTACAAAGATTTATAATACTGTAGAGATCATAAACTACAGCTTTAACTACAAAGATTAATAATACTGTAGAGATAATAAACTACAGCTTTAACTACAAAGATCTATAACACTGTAGAGATCATAGACTACAGCTCTATCTACAAAGATCTATAACACTGTAGAGATCATAAACTACAGCTTTAACTACAAAGATTTATAACACTGTAGAGATCATAAACTACAGCTCTATCTACAAAGATTTATAACACTGTAGAGATCATAAACTACAGCTCTATCTACAAAGATCTATAACACTGTAGAGATCATAAACTACAGCTCTATCTACAAAGATTTATAATACTGTAGAGATCATAAACTACAGCTTTAACTACAAAGATTTATAATACTGTAGAGATCATAAACTACAGCTTTAACTACAAAGATTAATAATACTGTAGAGATCATAAACTACAGCTCTATCTACAAAGATTTATAATACTGTAGAGATTATAAACTACAGCTTTAACTACAAAGATCTATAATACTGTAGAGATCATAAACTACAGCTCTATCTACAAAGATCTATAATACTGTCGGGATCATAAATTACAGCTTTAACTACAAAGATCAATAACACTGTAGAGATCATAAACTACAGCTTTAACTACAAAGATTAATAACACTGTAGAGATCATAAACTACAGCTTTAACTACAAAGATTTATAACACTGTAGAGATCATAAACTACAGCTCTATCTACAAAGATTTATAACACTGTAGAGATCATAAACTACAGCTCTATCTACAAAGATTTATAATACTGTAGAGATCATAAACTACAGCTTTAACTACAAAGATTAATAATACTGTAGAGATAATAAACTACAGCTTTAACTACAAAGATCTATAACACTGTAGAGATCATAGACTACAGCTCTATCTACAAAGATCTATAACACTGTAGAGATCATAGACTACAGCTTTAACTACAAAGATTTATAACACTGTAGAGATCATAAACTACAGCTCTATCTACAAAGATTTATAACACTGTAGAGATCATAAACTACAGCTCTATCTACAAAGATCTATAACACTGTAGAGATCATAAACTACAGCTCTATCTACAAAGATTTATAATACTGTAGAGATCATAAACTACAGCTTTAACTACAAAGATTTATAATACTGTAGAGATCATAAACTACAGCTCTATCTACAAAGATTTATAATACTGTAGAGATCATAAACTACAGCTCTATCTACAAAGATTTATAATACTGTAGAGATCATAAACTACAGCTCTATCTACAAAGATTTATAATACTGTAGAGATCATAAACTACAGCTTTAACTACAAAGATTTATAATACTGTAGAGATAATAAACTACAGCTCTATCTACAAAGATTTATAATACTGTAGAGATCATAAACTACAGCTTTCACTACAACGATCTATAATACTGTAGAGATCATAAACTACAGCTTTAACTACAAAGATTAATAATACTGTAGAGATCATAAACTACAGCTTTAACTACAAAGATGTGTGACATCAGAACATTGTGACATCAGAACATTGTGACATCAGATTTACTGAAACATTTCAAACTGTCTCGTGTTTTGGTGCGTTCCAGTTGATCTCGTAAATGGGAAATTCTGAGTTCCCAGTTGGAAGTGTCAACTGGAATGCCCCCTGAAGTCGTAATTACAACTCAGAAACTCGGAGTGAAAAAAGTAGCCCGAGTTCAGATCCAACATGGCCGCTATACGTGCATCTAAAGGGATGTTTAATCTGTAAATGTTGAGTTTATTAGCAGCTCAGTCGTCTGTTTGTTAAATCAATCAGACCGATGGTCTCTATGGAGGTGTTTTCAGTGTGTTGTTATCGTCTGGTGTTAGCTGACAATACAAAGGTACTCCTGGAGGCGGCAGTTATCTCAGCATAAGTCACACGAAGTGCTCCTGCTATGAATCCTGGGAAATTCTTCAGCAGTATAATTAGGTCCTCTGAGGAGGGAGGGACTTCCTTCCACTCAGCAAGTTGACTTCCTGTGTGAAGTCAGCAGTAAGCATGAGGAGAGGACACGCACATGTTTGTATATATTTCACATAGCTCCTGATGAATTACAGTTATCTTAATCCACAGGATGTCGGTGTCTCGGCGGTGTCTGTGCTGCGTCAAATATCTCATGTTTGTCTTCAACCTCATCTTCTGGGTCAGTATTCAAACAGATCTGTTGACTCTAACTGAAAATAAAAACTGTCTCTTATTTGTTTAGATTTTTAAAATGATTCTTAATGATGAAAGTGCAGGGGGCAGGGCCAGAGGCAGGGGGTGGGGCCAGGGACACTGCGATGGGGGTATCAGTGTTAGTTTGGTCTGCATGTTTCACAATGATCCAACTCTCAGATCAGAAAGTCTCAGTCTGACAAAACACCTCATGATTCCTGTGTGTGTGTGTCTCTGTGTGTGTCTCTCTGTGTGTGTGTGTGTGTGTGTGTGTGTGTGTGTGTGTGTGTGTGTGTCTCTGTGTGTGTCTCTGTGTGTGTTTCCTGATCAGCTGGGAGGATGTGGTCTGTTTGGTATCGGTGTGTGGCTCTCCTTCACTCAGGCAGAGTTTTCCTCTCTTCCACTCTCCTTCCCGTCTCTCTCGGCTGCCAACCTGCTGCTGCTCGCCGGGGGCATCACCATGGTAACGGGTTTCCTGGGCTGTCTGGGAGCTCTGAAGGAACAGCGCTGCCTGCTGGTGATGGTGAGAGGAGGCCTGAACATGATTTATTGAAGCTGAGGATATTTGTGATGTGACTGTTCTCTTCTCCTCTTCAGTTCTTTGTCATCCTGCTGCTGCTCGTCCTCACCGAGGTCATTCTGCTGCTCGTCATACACGTGTTCCACGACCAGGTGAGTCCGCAGGAACCTGTCAGCTGATTGGAGGTATGGTAGGCGTGGTCCCGTTCTTAGATCAGGCTGTAGAGTGTCAGACCAAAGACATAAAGAAAGGGTCAGGTGTACAGATGACATGAAGGAGATGTAATGATCACTGTTAAAAACACCTGTCAGATGAGCTTCTCTCTGTGTGTGTGTGTGTGTGTGTGTGTGTGTGTGTGTGTGTGTGTGTGTGTGTGTGTGTGTGTGTGTGTGTGTGTGTGTATGTGTGTGTGTGTGTGTGTGTCTCGGTGTCAGCTGGACTCTAAAGCCCAAAACGAGCTGAAGGAAGGGATGAAGATTTATGACACAGAACCAGGACTGAAGAAGTCCTGGGACAACGTCCAGAAGATGGTGAGGTCAGAGGTCATCCTCATGATGTTCATACAGTCAGCTGTTTTGTAAAGTCTGATGGTGTGTGTTCTCTCTCTCTCTCTGTCCCAGTTTAAATGCTGTGGAGTGACCAATAAGACAGACTGGTTTGACGTCCTGAATGGGACGCTGCCGTGGTCCTGCTGCTCGGTGGGGACGGATCAGTGTGTAGACGGATGGAGTGAGGTGTGTTAATGATCTCACATCACAAATGATATCTGAGTCCGCAGCCAGGGTCTAACTGTCTGTCTGTTTCTCTACCTGTCTGTCTGCAGCCGTGTTACCAGAAGGCGAGGCAGTGGTTGTTGGATAACATCCCGTCAGTTCTGGTGTTTGGAGTCTGTATCGGCGTTGTTCAGGTAATAAACTCAATTAATGTACCTGGTCTTTAATGTACCTGTTCTTTGATGTACCTGGTCTTTGATGTACCTGGTCTTTAATGTACCTGGTCTTTAATGTACCTGGTCTTTGATGTACCTGGTCTTTAATGTCTTTAATGTACCTGGTCTTTAATGTACCTGTCCCTGGTCTTTAATGTACCTGGTCTTTGATGTACCTGGTCTTTAATGTACCTGTTCTTTGATGTACCTGGTCTTTGATGTACCTGGTCTTTAATGTATCTGGTCTTTAATGTACCTGGTCTTTAATGTACCGGGTCTTTAATGTACCTGTTCATTAATGTACCTGGTCTTTAATGTACCTGTTCTTTAATGTACCTTGTCTTTAATGTACCTGTTCTTTAATGTACCTGGTCTTTAATGTACCTGGTCATTAAATACCTGGTCTTTAATGTACCTTGTCTTTAATGTACCTGTCCCTGTTCATTAATGTACCTGTTCTTTAATGTACCTGGTCTTTAATGTACCTGGTCTTTTTTTCCTGTTTATCTGGAGGAACATTAAAGTCCTCGCTGACTCTGCATGTCTCTTTATGTTGGCCTCGGGTGGTCTGGTACCAAGGTTCACTGATCTTTGGCCTCGGGTGGTCTGGTACCAGGGTACACTTATGAACATAACGATTCTGGAGCATGGTGTTTGTTATGGCCAATCAATGACGAGCAATGCATCAAACAAAAACACAATTTCAAAACATTTTCAAAGATGAACTTCATCAACTCTAGATCCAACATGGTGACAAGTTCTTCTTCATGGAGAGTTCCATTTGTCTAACATGTTCCCCCCCCCTCTATCTCTCCTCTCTGTAGATCCTGGCTCTGGTCTTCTCCATGTTGATGTACTGTCAGATTCTATGTGCAGAGAAACATCTGGACTGAGTGCAGACAGCTGATCTCCTGTGATGATGATGATGATGATGATGATGCTGATCATCTCCTGTCCACACCTGAATCAGAGTTCACATTGAACAGATGATCAGGCTGAAGAATCAGAGCTGGATGATGAACTCTGTAAAATAGAAATTATGAATTATCTCTAATCACTAATTCAACTCTATGATGATCTTATAGCAGACTGTAGTTTAAGAGTTCAACTGTAAAATAAGTTTAATGTTTAAAGGTAACCTGAGAGTTTCACTGCTGAGGCTCAAACACAGACTGATGGAAACCTCACCTGACCCTGAACAGGTACACACACAACCAGCCTGTCAATCAATCAATCAATCAATAAATCAATCAACCAATCAATCAATCAATCAACCGACCACTCTCTGACCCTGTGTGTGTGTGATCCTGAGTGGGGCCAGTAGGGGGGGTCACAGAGGCTGTTGTTAACAGATGTTTGAGGTGTTTTTATTATTCTGTGTCTTCATCACATCTCTCTAATAAATAACATGATGTAAATACATTCAGCATGTACACATATCAACTCCTGTTTCCATGTGCTGTAAATAAAATACGTTTACGTTTCTGCTGCTTCACTATAAATATGAAACATTTCTTCTTTACATCTTCATACCACATTAAAACACTTCTCTATAAATAAATTCAATCGTCTTCCTTCATAAACGATGTAAACAAACAAAAACAATTCAAACAGTTTGTGTCAGCTGATGGAGACGTTCGTCTGAACCTTTAAAGAAACATCATATGTAAAAAACAAATCAGTGCAGAGATCATGTTCTTTCTCCTCAGCAGCTCCTCCTGGTGGCTGATCCCAGTAACTGCAGCACTTTTAAACCCTCTGAGCATGATGAACTCTGAGCGAAGCGTCCAGTGAGCGCAATGTTTAGGAGACTCCATGTTTGAGACGCTCAGAGAGAAGATCTCTCTCTTTGAGAAATGATCCAGAGATCAGACTGATGTTCAGTCAAACTCTGCAGGATCCTCCAGATGTTCAACGATGTTCTCCTGAAGATGGAACAAAAGCTGGGTGAGTGAACAGAACAGAAAACAAGTCTTATATTAAACCTTAAAGGTCCAATCAGTGAAATGATAAAGTGATCTTACTATATGATCAGACATTAAGGAAACATGTTGAAGTGCTGGCTTCTCTGACAACAATGCAGCAGCCAGTATGTCCTCCTTCTAACTTTAGATTCTGGTCCTGAATGCTCTGGATTTGTTTGGACCAGAGAAGGTAGACGGTTTTAAGGCTACCCCCACACGGCTGTTTTGGACGCCCCTCGGTTTGTCAGATATGAGAGCAGTTATCAGGTCAAACCAACAGGTGTTGTAGCGATGGAAGCGGGCAAGAGAAGTGGTTCAGATAGAAGTGATTGTACCCGACCTAAAAAGCCTCTGCATGTTTCTAATAAGCTCCACGAGCAGAAACGTGCTCAAACTAGAATCAATATTGGAGATGCTTTTGAAAAATGGAGAGAGGTTAGAACACAGAAAGGTTTACAGACCCATGCAGAGCTGGATAAACACTGAAGCTTCAGTGTCCACCACATGGTGACCTATGTGAGTATCGACTCTAGAGAGGAGGGGGGACAGCTCTCTATGATGTTTAGAATTTAGACTGCAGTACCCATTTTAAACACTAGGGGGCAGAGTTACATACTGCTCCTATTATCAAATCAGTTTGAACATCTGCTCACAGCTGAGTGAGGTTTAGACTAAATGTTTTTACTCTTCTCATTCAAGTTGTAAAGTTATCAAAATGAATGAATACTTTGTTACAGTCTGATATTTCCATGATCATTAGTAACAATCAATCAAACTTTATTTATAAAGCACATTTCAGACAAATGACCAAAAAGTCCCAAACTTGAAAAGATCTTCTTATTTGAACTCGTGCACACTGAATGTTTCTGTGTTACGAAAACGTTTGTGTAATGTAGGCCCTCCGTACATGTGTGGTGGTGACTGTGTCTGCAGAGACTCTGTCCTCTGACTGGATTTTACTGTTCTGATTTGTTCTGGTTGACTCGGGACGTTTGTGGGCGGAGCTGGTGTGTTTCCTCCAGCCAATGGCAGCGCAGCAGGTGAGTTTAGGAGTGGATACAAAGCGGTGAATATGACGGACGTGGACGTAGCAGCAAAGAAGAGAAAATATAATCAGAGTGAGGAGAAACACCAAGCGGATAAAGCTCGTTCTAAAATGAGGGAGAACCTTGTGTTGTCTTTTACCCGTGGATGTGGACTTAGTCTACTTCCTGTTGGACAGGAAGGTGACAAACACCGGCGGTTAGCTTGTGCTAGCGTGTGTTAGCTTGCAGTGTAGCTACAAGCAGTAAACGTACACACTACATCCTGCAGAGAGTTCTGCTGGTGGCGCTTCCTCCCAGGGGGAGGGGCCAGTCTTTAATAAAAGTTGAAAGTCTCTCACCCAGCCTCCCTGACTCTTCACCCAAGGGGCAAACGTCTCCATGTAGCACTCAGCGTAGCCCTGCATGCGCTGAGCTCCCGTTGCCGTGACGATCCTCCTTGAAACCTCCATGGTCACCGCCATCCGTTTAAGCGTGGGGCTTGCAGAGGGACTTGCAGTGGGGGGCAGGGGCGGGGCCTCAGACACCTGAGTGCTGCTGACGGTGTCGAGGAGTTTGGCGAAGGACGGATAAGAGAGACGAGTCAGGGTGGAGCGCAGGAAGGGGTCGGACTCGATCTGAAGGAGCAGCAGGGTTAAGACAGGTAAAGACAAATAACAGGTAATGCACCTGATGTGTTTAAGCTCCGCCCACCTTAGTGTTGATAGAGTCTCCCTCCAAAGACAGAACCTGGACCAGCCTCTGGACCACGGTCTCTTTCTCACTCACTTACAGACAGACAGAAAGACAGACAGAGAGACAGACAGAGAGACAGACAGACAGACAGTTTTGTGCAATTTAGAAAGTGCTCTCTCTCTTTTGACAGTACAGTTTAAGATCTTTACATTTTTTATCTTCTGTGTGTGTGTGTGTGTGTGTGTGTGTGTGTGTATACCAGGTGAAGTCTGGGGGGCTGGACTTTGTTTTTTTATACTGGTGGACTTCTGGGCGATCTGTTCCAGTTTTTCTGCCACTTCTTCGTAAAACTCAGGAGGATGATCTGTGACAGGACGGAGAATTAAAGTTCATCAGGAGAGAACAGGTGAGAACATTTGAGGACAGGAGAGGACAGGTTAGAACAGGTGAGGACAGGAGAGGACAGGTTAGAACAGGAGAGGACAGGTTAGAACATGTGAGGACAGGAGAGGACAGGTTAGAACAGGTGAGGACAGGAGAGGACAGGTGAGCACAGGTTAGAACAGGTGAGGACAGGTTAGAACATATGAGGACAGGAGAGGACAGGTTAGAACAGGTGAGGACAGGAGAGGACAGGTTAGAACAGGTGAGGACAGGTTAGAACAGGTGAGGACAGGAGAGGACAGGTTAGAACAGGTGAGGACAGGTGAGCACAGGTTAGAACATGTGAGGACAGGAGAGGACAGGTTAGAACAGGTGAGGACAGGTTAGAACAGGTGAGGACAGGAGAGGACAGGTTAGAACAGGTGAGGACAGGAGAGGACAGGTGAGGACAGGAGAGGACAGGTTAGAACATGTGAGGACAGGAGAGGACAGGTTAGAACAGGTGAGGACAGGAGAGGACAGGTGAGCACAGGTTAGAACAGGTGAGGACAGGTTAGAACATGTGAGGACAGGTTAGAACAGGTGAGGACAGGAGAGGACAGGTTAGAACAGGTGAGGACAGGTTAGAACAGGTGAGGACAGGAGAGGACAGGTTAGAACATGTGAGGACAGGAGAGGACAGGAGAGGACAGGTTAGAACAGGTGAGGACAGGAGAGGACAGGTGAGAACAGGTGAGCACAGGTTAGAACAGGTGAGGACAGGTTAGAACAGGTGAGAACAGGTGTGAACAGGTGAGAGGATGTGCAGATAAAAGCAGACATCAGGATTAAGTTTGACCTGCTGTGTGTTTAATAAAAGATGTGTTTTCTTACTGGGGGAGATGAGGGAAGGTGCAGGTTCTGGTTCTCTGATGGACAGACTGCTGGGCCTCTGAGGACGGACTTTGCCTCCGTCTTTGTTTATGTCTCTGTCTCCGTCTCTGTCTTCATCTTTGTCTCTGTCTTTGTTTCTCTTGAAGATCTTGGACAGCCTCTCTCTGATCCTCTTCGGGTTCAGCTTCTTCTTCGGCTTCTTCTCCCCATCGTCTCCATCTGATGAAGAGGAGGGGGACACCTGAGGACAGAGAGAGGTTTATCACACACAGGTGTCACCTCCTTTAATCTCCTCGTCGTGCATCGGAGGGGAGGGACAGAACATCAGGGTCGCTGTTGAACAAACACTTCAACATGTCTTTAATAACAATCCTCCCCACCTTTAATTGGTCCCTGCTATGTCCTGGTTTGGTCCTGTTCTCTCTGTCCAGAGATCCTTTAGAGTCTTTAGCAGATCTACGGGATGTATTTCTACGAGGAACCTGCTTGATCAAATCTTTAAATCCAGATTTCTTCTCGTCTGAGCTGACGTTCTCGGCCTGTGAGTCACAGCTGTCCTTCGAGTGAGGCTGAGCTTTGAACCTGACATGAAGGAGGTTAAAGTAAGGAGAACTACAGGACAGGTACAGGTACAGATACAGTATGGTGAACTACAGGAC
Source organism: Labrus mixtus (assembly GCF_963584025.1). Classification (NCBI taxonomy): domain Eukaryota; kingdom Metazoa; phylum Chordata; class Actinopteri; order Labriformes; family Labridae; genus Labrus; species Labrus mixtus. The sequence goes on from NC_083631.1 coordinate 10,340,289, forward strand.
AGGTAACAGTGTGGTGAACTACAGGACAGGTAACAGTGTGCTGAACTACAGGACAGGTAACTGTGTGGTGAACTACAGGACAGGTAACAGTGTGGTGAACTACAGGACAGGTAACAGTGTGGTGAACTACAGGACAGGGACAGGTAACAGTGTGGTGAACTACAGGACAGGTAACAGTGTGGTGAACTACAGGACAGGTAACAGTGTGATGAACTACAGGACAGGTAACAGTGTGGTAAACTACAGGACAGGTAACAGTATGGTGAACTACATGACAGGTAACAGTATGGTGAACTACATGACAGGTAACTGTGTGGTGAACTACAGGACAGGTAACTGTGTGGTGAACTACAGGACAGGTAACAGTGTGCTGAACTACAGGACAGGTAACAGTGTGGTGAACTACAGGACAGGTAACAGTGTGGTGAACTACAGGACAGGTAACAGTGTGGTGAACTACAGGACAGGTAACAGTATGGTGAACTACAGGACAGGGACAGGTAACAGGAGGGAAAGGGGAGGAGGGAAACCCTTGTTCGTCTCCAGCCCCTCCCTCTTTTCCATATATGGTCATGTCTGATAGATAGAATCACTGAGAGATAATGAAGATGAAATGATGTCATGCAGATTTGTATGTAAACTGTTCTGGGATTCAAAATGTTTTGTTGAATTTATGAATACTGAAGGGATCCTAATAATTTCATTTTAGTCTATTCTGTTGTTTTCTGTCCAACTGTCAGATTGATTCTGTTTGTTTGTTTGTTGTTGTTGTTGGTGAAATTGTATACTGTTATGTGGATGTTGCTTGCCTGTATTTAATCAAATAAAAGATGAAATGATGATGAATACTCATTCTCATCAGTCAGAGGTTGATATCTCAGATTGTAGAGGTGTGTTACCCGTACTTGTTGTGGTCTACGTAGGCTCCTCCCACTCTGCCTGGCCGCTCCACCAGTGGGAGGGCGAGGGTCCGATGGAGGAAGGCTTTGAGGACCAGCTGAGTGTCAGCTTTAATCTCCATCAGAGAGATGGAGGAGACGGAGGAGACGGAGGAGAGGCGCTCTGTAGACGACATCTGACACAAAGAGAAACTTTCTGTTTTCATTCTTAGAAATGTTTTATGAAACAGATAAATTATGTTTGTTTCCTGTGAAGAGTAATGAAGGTATCGTAGATCAGACATGTGTTAGATAACTTCATCAGACAGGTTTGACCGAGACGAAGGAATCCAGACAAACCACTCTTTCACGTTCCTGTAATGTTTTTGTAAAGTTTAAACTTTGTGAACAATTAAAAACACTAAATGACCCAACATGTGGCGTGGAGGACTTCTGTTGTCACGTATCGATTTAGAATCTATTCAAAGTTTTTTTCTGGTCTTATGACAATCCAACTCTCACGACATCAAATGTGAAGTTTACTGAGTCCAGTAGATGTCAGTAAACGCAACACTGAGTGTTTCAGCTACAGGAAAAGGTGAGCGAAGAAGAAAGAGGAGTAGCTTCACCGACCGGACAGGACGGGAAGCATTCCTCTGAAAGTTACCGGGAAATAATCTGATCATAAACAGAATGAAAAAAAAGACGACCGGAAACAAGTTGTGTTTGTTTTTTACAAACTGTGACTAACTCTAATAAATGATTAAAGAGAGAGAGACTTTAAACCCCCCACAGAGAGAATACTTTCACATCATGTAAACATGAAGAACTCTCTCTCTCTCTCTGTCTCTCTGTCACTCTCTGTCTCTCTCTCACTCTCTGACTCTCTCTCTCTCTGTCTCTCTCTCTCTCTCTCTCTTACAAACTTTGATCAGAACTCACCTTTGCTTTCTGTTCGGACAGATTCACGCAGCTGTCCGTGTCTGTGTGTCTCCGTCCTGTCTCTCTCTCTTTGAGTGTGTGTGTGTGTGTGTGTGTGTGTGTGTGCGCAGGGAGCCGGGGGCGGAGCCTGGAGCCTACAGATGGCGACGTGCTTACCGTGATGACGTTTCAGAAAGTTTGTAGTGGATTTGGAAAAGATGTAAAAAACGTGAAGATGGACAGATGGACACAGATCAATAAAACCCAAAAGGAGCGAGGAGAAAGGACGTTTGGGCGCCCATGGTACTGTTGCCTAGCAACAGCGTTCCTATACGGTTACCACTTCCTGTTCACGAGTTTACAGGTTGTTGTTGTTGTTGATACTTATAGTAAGACAGGGTTGTAAAGCAGAACGTGAACACAATAAAACAAACAGGATCAACACAAAGCTCAACATAAACCAGCTTTTTTTAAATCCCTAATAGAAGCTAACACATCAAAATAAAGGCAGATTAAATCACATACAATAGGTCATTCATTCTTTACCTCCAGGTCTCAGGGAACAGCTGATGTAATCATTCAGACATTTCATTCATTTTCTGTTGTTGGTTAAAACAAGTGATTTAATGATGGACTTGAATTCTAAATGAAAAATTGAAAATTTCGACAGTGACTTTGAGAATTTCTGTTTGTGAATGAAAAACTTTGAATATAGTATAATAAAGTTTATTATTATTATTTATTATCATGGTAACAAACCACGACTTTGAGGTTTAGAGAATAAAAACAGTTACTCGATCCAGAATCTTTTGGATAAATAAGAATAAAAAAAGGTGAGAGATTGTTTCTGTATCTTCAACTTCAACTTCATCAGTGTGTGAATGTGTATGAATGGATGAGTTAATACTGATGGACTCTTTACACAGCAGCCTCTACCATCAGTGTGTGAATGTGTATGAATGGATGAGTTAATACTGATGGACTCTTTACTCAGCAGCCTCTACCATCAGTGTGTGAATGTGTATGAATGGATGAGTTAATACTGATGGACTCTTTACTCAGCAGCCTCAGTCCATTTAGATATGAACTTTAGTCATGTGATGTAATATTGCTGTACTCTGTACCTCAAACACTCAGACATTATTCTCTCATCATACAGTAAGACAATCAGAGACGGACAACGAGGAGTCTCCAGTCAGAATCATTTCAACTTTAATTCAACTTTACTGTACCTGACAGGAAATGTGACAAAAACATTGAACATAAGCACAGACACTGAAACATGAACACATGAAGTGAGAACAGGAAACAGACAACCAGAAGTTAATGTGTTCACACCTGGAGGTCTGATCTACAAGCTCAAACACAGAGACAAGGAATCAAACGTCTGTCAGACAAAGTCATGGACCAATCAGAGTTCATGAGAGCAGCAGAGCTCAGCACAGCCCCCCCCAACCCTGCACAGCGTCTCGGTTCAGTCTGACACTGGTACAAGGATTGGGAGTGACCGGACCGAGCCGGACTCAGATATCACCTCAGGACCGCACGGTACAGAATTCAGTTTGAATCAGAGCAGATCAACAAAGTGAACACAGAGAGAAGAATCACACACACACACACACACACACACACACAGAGACACACACACACAGACACACACACACACACACACACACACACACACACAGAGACACACACACACACACACACACACACACACACACACACACAGCGAGACAGAGACACAGAGACACACAGAGACACACACACACACACACACACACACAGAGACACACAGAGACACACACACACACACACACACACAGCGAGACAGAGACACACACACACACACACACACACACACACACAGAGAGACAGAGACACAGACACACACACAGACACACACACACACACACAGACACACACAGAGAGACAGAGACACAGACACACACACACACAGACACACACACACACACACACACACAGACACACACAGACACACACACACACACACACACACACACACACACAGACACACGGCTCATCCAGAGCACTAAGGTCTTCCAACCAGCTGCTCCTGGACGTGCCCAAAACAGGGCTCAAAACTAGGGGCGATCGAGCCTTTTCTGTTGCAGCTCCGACACTTTGGAACAGATTAACATTTAAAATAAGATCTGCTGCCACAACTGAGCAGTTTAAGTCACTTTTAAAAAAACATTTATTTTCCTTGGCTTTTACCTCTAGTTGAGTGTTTTATCACAGCACATAAGCACATACAGCACTTTGGTCTGCCTCAGCTGTTATAAATGTGCTATATAAATAAAGTTGACTTGACTTGACACACACACAGAGACACAGAGACACACACACACAGAGACACAGAGACACACACACACACACACACAGAGACACACACACACACACACACACACACACACACACACACACACACACAGAGACACACACACACACACACACACACACACACACAGAGACACACACACACACAGAGACACACACACACACACACACAGAGACACAGAGACACAGACACACACACACACACACACAGAGACACACACAGAGACACACACACAGAGACACACACACACACACACAGAGACACACACACACACACACACACAGAGACACAGAGACACACACACAGACACACAGAGACACACACACACACACACACACACACACACACACACACAGACAGACACACACACACACACACAGACACACACACACACAGACCTCTTATGCTCTCTCCTCGTCCACAATGTTCTCTCCTGCTTGCTCTCATTTATCTGTCTCCGTCCCTCTGGCCGTCCTCTTTGGCATCCCATGCTCTGTGGCGTCCCGTCCTCTTTGGCGTCTCGTCCTCTGTGGCGTCCCCTCTACTGTCTCACTCCTCTTTCTATCCTCCCCCGCTGCGTGTCACCCCCCCTACACAAAATCACTGTTATGCACCGACCAATCAGGAGGCAGGGTGAGGCACTTCCTGTGTGACAGGAAACGAACAACAAACACCCAGAAACCACCGGGGGGGGGGGGGGGGGGGGGGGTAATGAGGGGGAGAAAAAGAGATGCAGATGTTTGTTTGTTGGAGGTCATGATGGGGTCACTGAGATCGTTTATCTTCAAATTTTAATTATTCTCAGCTAAGTGTGTGTGTGTGTCTGTCTGTGTGTGTCTGTGTGTGTGTGTGTGTGTGTGTGTGTGTCTGTGTGTGTCTGTGTGTCTGTGTGTGTGTGTGTCTGTGTGTGTCTGTGTGTATTTTACGTCCATCAGGCTCTTCATGTGGAAAGGTTTTTTTTTCAACAAAAATATATGATTTTTATTATTATACCTCCTGTCAGCACCTGTGCTCTGCCTCTGGTCACTTCCTGTCAGCACCTGTGCTATGTCTCTGGTCACTTCCTGTCAGTACCTGTGCTCTGCCTCTGGTCACTTCCTGTCAGCACCTGTGTTCTGTCTCTGGTCACTTCCTGTCAGCACCTGTGCTCTGTCTCTGGTCACTTCCTGTCAGCACCTGTGCTCTGTCTCTGGTCACTTCCTGTCAGCACCTGTGCTCTGTCTCTGGTCACTTCCTGTCAGTACCTGTGCTCTGTCTCTGGTCACTTCCTGTCAGTACCTGTGCTCTGTCTCTGGTCACTTCCTGTCAGCACCTGTGCTCTGCCCCTGGTCACTTCCTGTCATAGTCTCCTCTCTCTCTCCTGGCTCGTGTTGTTCTGCCTCTCTGATAAATGACTTGTAGTTTAAAGACTTTGATAAACACAGATAAGTTTAAATGTCTAAAAAGAACAAACAGAGAAATTAAGCTGTTCATCACGTCTGATGTTTGTGTTCAACGTGCAACAGGATGTTCAGGGTGGGGGGCGGCTGTGTGTGTTGCTTATTTAGTGATAGAGATGGAAAGATGAAGATGATGAAGAGGAGGCTCTGGAAAACTCAGGGTGGAGGGTCTTTGGGAAATAAATGTTTATAAATGAGGACCAGTCCCAAACTTTATCTGGTCTGGCATCATGAACCCCCCCACCACCACCACCACCACCACACACACAACCTACCCACACCCACCCCATCATCATTAACTCTATCTCTGTGTCTCCATGGTAACCTTCTGAACACAACATATCTGACCTTATATGGTCTGCAGCAGCAAGAGGTTCATTGTAGGGTTCAGGTTTGTAACATTCACCTTCAGTTCTACATCACGTAGATCTATATCAGTAATATAATACAGAGCTCTATCGTGTACAGTTCTACATCATATAGGGGTGTGACTGTGTGTGTGTATGTGTGTGTTAATGTGTGTGTGTGTTAATGTGTGTGTGTTAATGTGTATGTGTTAATGTGTGTGTGTGTGTGTGTGTGTGTTAATGTGTGTGTGTGTGTGTGTGTGTTAATGTGTGTGTGTGTTAATGTGTGTGTGTGTGTGTGTTTGTTAATGTGTGTGTGTGTGTGCGTGGGTGTGTGTTGATGTGTGTGTGTGTTAATGTGTATGTGTGTGTGTGTTAATGTGTGTGTGTGTGTGTGTGTGTTAATGTGTATGTGTTAATGTGTGTGTGTGTGTGTGTTAATGTGTGTGTGTGTGTGTTAATGTGTGTGTGTGTGTGTGTTAATGTGTGTGTGTGTTAATGTGTGTGTGTGTGTGTATGCGTGGGTGTGTGTGTTAATGTGTGTGTGTGTCTTAATATGTGCGTGTTAATGTGTGTGTGTGTGCGCGTGGGTGTGTGTGTCTCTATGTGTGAGAGTGTGTGTGTCTCTGTGTGAGTGTGTGTGTGTTTGTGTGTGTTAATGTGTGTGTGTGTGTGTTAATGTGTGTGTGTGTGTGTTAATGTGTGTGTGTGTGTATGTGTGTGTGCGCGTGGGTGTGTGTGTCTCTGTGTGTGTGAGTGTGTGTGTGTCTCTGTGTGAGTGTGTGTGTGCGTGTTAATGTGTGTGTGTGTGTGTGTGCGCGCGTGGGTGTGTGTGTTAATGTGTGTGTGTCTCTGTGTCAGTGTGTGTGTGGTGTGTGTGTGTGTGTTAGTGTGTGTGTGTGTGTGCGTGTGTGTCTTAATGTGTGCGTGTTAATGTGTGTGTGTGTGCGCGTGGGTGTGTGTGTCTGTGTGAGTGTGTGTGTGTCTCTATGTGTGTGAGTGTGTGTGTGTCTCTGTGTGAGTGTGTGTGTGTTTGTGTGTGTGTATGTGTGTGTGTGTGTGTGTGTATGTGTGTGTGCGCGTGGGTGTGTGTGTGCGCGTGGGTGTTTGTGTTAATGTGTGTGTGTGCGTGGGTGTGTCTCTGTGTGAGTGTGTGTGTGCGTGTTAATGTGTGTGTGTGTGTGCGCGTGGGTGTGTGTGTTAATGTGTGTGTGTCTCTGTGTCAGTGTGTGTGTGGTGTGTGTGTTAGTGTGTGTGTGTGTGTGAGTGTGTGTGTGTGCGTGCGTGTTAATGTGTGTGTGTGTGTGGGTGTGTGTTAATGTGTGTGTCTTAATGTGTCTTAATGTGTGTTAATGTGTGTGTGTGTTAATGTGTGTGTATGTGTGTTGGGTGTAGATCTGCTGACAGGAAGTCGACGGTCACATAAGCAGGAAATGCTTCTGTGAGAAATAAACGGAGCAATCATCAGACTGAGAGTCTACCCTCTAACTTTGCTCGTCTCAACATGTTGGTCTGTAAGTGTAATGAAGATAATAAAACTAACCTCAGTTGGGACACTAGTCTGTTGCTTTTCACTGGATTCACTCAGGTGTGTCGGCCAGAACACCACTTCAGGCCTTATTCCAGAATATGAATAACAAGAGTGCAGAATTGGTTGAATGGCTGTTTACTTCTTCCTCATAGTGAAACAAAATACAGACATCTCAGTGGCCATTCAATATGACAGAGTATTGGGTCTTGTTGTGGTTTTCTATAAGAAAAAGAATAGCAGAATATATACTTAAGGAACACATCTGAATGCTTCATCTTACCTCTATAATAACATACAAAACACTATATGTAATAGGTTATAATATGTAAATAAATAAAGGTAAGCTACATGTCTCTTTAACCTAAAGTATTAAGCACAGAAAGGCTACCGTAGGCTCAACAGTCTTACAATCATTCCCCTATAAAAATACTACGATGCTTTTATTGTGAAGCACGGACATCAAACTTTCCTCCTCGTGCAGAGAGCAACACAGTTAGCAAACCTCGTAACTAACAGGCAACTAAAATAACACTAATATTAACACGGGAAAGAATTAGCACTAGGTAGGCTAAGCACAACCATGTAATGAATTCGACATGACTCTTCTCCAACTACTGTGTGGCTCCAACTAAGCCGGGGGACAGTTAGCGAGCATGTCGGGGCCGTGACGTCAGCTAATTAGCATATCCAGAATACGCCGAACCACTAAGCTCTAAACTCCGGCTCCGCGGGAGTTAACAACTTTGCCTCAACATTAAAGAACACACAATGTCATATATACTCACTCTTTTCATTCACGCACAACCAACTTATGAAGTGATTACTCTGCACACTGATGGCTCATTTGTCATCGACTGATGCACACTGCTCATTACTACATGATGTAATTCACTAAAATGACCAGCAGGTGACACCTCTCCCCTATTGAGCACAATATCATCACATTAAACTGAACAGGAATCAAACACTATTTTAACATAAAGCAAAAACCTTAACATGTAACTTTGGGGCCTTTTCTACAGTAAGAGAAAGATTTAACATTAAAACAAATAATTGCGTCTTCTGTGATTGTGAAATTGAAACCCAAAAACATTTATTTTATGATTGTGAGTTTACAAAAACTTTTTGGGGTTCATTTCAAAACTGGATATCTGCAAAAGACTTAAATTCTCCAAACTTAGAATACATCAGTATAAAAAGAACTACAGTTATTATTTTGGCCAAACAACACATTTTGAAAGTCAAACCACGCTTTTTTATTTTCATTACAAATATCTGAACTAAACAAGCTTCAGAAATAAACCAAAGTTTAAAGATTTTGTTTCCAGAAAAGAAAAAAAAGAAGAAGAAGAAGCCGGAAGTAGCGGGAACAGCAGAAGAAGAAGAAGCCGGAAGTAGCGGGAACAGCAGAGGAAGAAGTTGTTGTTGTTGTTGTTGGTGCACGTTAAACTCTCTTCGTTTCAGCTTCGGTAAAAAAAGAACAACTTTATATTTAATTATCATTTATACACGTTTCTGTGTGTGTTATTAACACATAACATCTGCGCATGCGTGAATGATCGTGAGCTACTCTTCGCATGTTAGCATCAGAGCTAACAGTTCTCCCCTCTGTGTCTCTCAGATTCACTGAATAACATAAAATGACTCGTCACGGGAAGAACTGCACCGCCGGAGCCGTTTACACCTACCACGAGAAGAAGAAGGACACAGGTGAGCATCTATGTGTTCATAAAGATTATTTATTATTTCAACAACCTGAAGAGGATCCATAAGAGTTGCTCAAAGTGATCCGTGGCTACCTGTGACTACGGGAGCCCATGAGGGTCAAACTAAGGAGGTCAAAGGTCTCTGATGAAGAAAGAATTCTACTTCACTCAGTTTATTCATCGTTTTCTCTGCAGTCTCAAAGAATCTCTGATCTCAGTGTTTTATATAAATATAATGAAGTCTTCTCAGCATGTTGTGTTTAATGTTCTGTCCATCATGTGACTCCGCCCCTCAGCGGCGTCTGGTTACGGCACTCAGAGCATCAGACTCGGAAAAGACGCCATCAAAGACTTCGACTGCTGCTGTTTGTCTCTGCAGCCGTGCAAGAACCCGGTGGTGACGTACGAGACACACTCACTCTCACACACACACTCGCACACAGAGACACACACACACTCACACACACACACACACACACACACACACTCACTCGCACACAGAGACACACACACACACACACACACACACACACACACACACACACACACACACACACACACACACACAGTTACAGTAATAGAGTGTGTGTTGTGTTTCAGTCCAGATGGATTCCTGTATGAGAAACAGGCGATCCTGGAGTTCATCCTGCACCAGAAGACTGAGATCGCCAAAAAGATGAAGGTAAACTGTGTGTGTGTGTGTGTGTGTGTGTGTGTGTGTGGGGGGGGGACTTTTGACACAAAGCAGATCTGACGATACAAACCTGAAGAACTGTCTTCATGTTGTTTGTGCGACATCATTCAGTCAGCAGTCAGCCTGTACACATCCTTCTTCTTCTTTTGTCCTGTTCTTCCTCTTCTTTGGTCCTCTTCTTCTTCTTTGGTCCTCTTCCTCTTCTTCTTCTTTGGTCCTCTTCTTCCTCTTCTTCTTTGGTCCTCTTCTTCCTCTTCTTCTTCTTTGGTCCTGTTCTTCTTCTTCTTCTTTGGTCCTCTTCTTCTTCTTTGGTCCTCTTCTTCCCCTTCTTCTTCTTTGGTCCTGTTCTTCCCCTTCTTCTTTGGTCCTCTTCTTCCTCTTCTTCTTCTTTGGTCCTGTTCTTCCTCTTCTTCTTCTTTGGTCCTCTTCCTCCTCTTCCTCTTCTTCTTCTTTGGTCCTCTTCTTCCTCTTCTTCTTCTTTGGTCCTGTTCTTCCTCTTCTTCTTCTTTGGTCCTCTACCTCCTCTTCTTCTTTTTCTTTGGTCCTCTTCTTCCCCTTCTTCTTCTTTGGTCCTGTTCTTCTTCTTCTTCTTTGGTCCTGTTCTTCCTCTTCTTCTTCTTTGGTCCTCTTCTTCTTCTTTGGTCCTCTTCTTCTTTGGTCCTCTTCTTCCTCTTCTCCTCTTCTTTGGTCCTCTTCTTCCTCTTCTTCTTCTTTGGTCCTCTTCCTCCTCTTCTTCTTCTTTGGTCCTCTTCTTCCCCTTCTTCTTCTTTGGTCCTGTTCTTCCTCTTCTTCTTCTTTGGTCCTCTTCCTCCTCTTCTTCTTCTTTGGTCCTCTTCCTCCCCTTCTTCTTCTTTGGTCCTCTTCCTCCCCTTCTTCTTCTTTGGTCCTCTTCTTCCTCTTCTTCTTCTTTGGTCCTCTTCTTCCTCTTCTTCTTCTTTGGTCCTGTTCTTCTTCAGGCGTACGAGAAGCAGAAAGCGGCTCAGAGGAGCAGCAGTCAGCTGGAGTCAAAGTCAGAGGAGAGAGAGAGGATGGAGAGATTCAAGAGCAGAGAGAACAGCATCGTGTCCAAACCCATCAACCCCTTCACCACAGGTACACTCACCTGCCTCACTGCACATCACCTGTCTCACTGCACATCACCTGTCTCACTGCACGTCACCTGTCTCACTGCACGTCTTCTGTCTCACTGCACATCACCCGTCTCACTGCACATCACCTGTCTCACTGCACGTCTTCTGTCTCACTGCACATCACCTGTCTCACTGCACGTCTTCTGTCTCACTGCACATCACCTGTCTCACTGTACGTCTTCTGTCTCACTGCACATCACCTGTCTCACTGCACGTCACCTGTCTCACTGCACGTCACCTGTCTCACTGTACATCACCTGTCTCACTGCACATCACCTGTCTCACTGCACGTCCTCTGTCTCACTGCACGTCCTCTGTCTCACTGCACGTCTTCTGTCTCACTGCACGTCTTCTGTCTCACTGCACGTCTTGTCTCAGAGATAGTGTTCAGCTCTTTGATGTGTTCAATGACAGTCTGTAAATCTTTGTTGTCATCCTCCTGCAGGGCAGACCTCAGCAGGGGAGAAAACCCCGGCAGACTCAGCCTCCTCCTCCTCCTCTTCTTCATCAGCCCCCAGCTCCTCCTCCACAGCCTCCACCTCCTCGTCCTCCTCCAGTCTGCCCAGTTTCTGGATCCCCTCTCTGACTCCAGAGGCCAAACCCACCCTGATCAAGAAACCAGTGAGTGTCCAGTCTTCAATGATGTGTTCAGTAGAAGGCTCTTTGTTCTGAAGGCGTCAACATGTTCATACTTTCAGAGATATTTAAATGATGATAGAAACTGTCAGGTGTGAGAGAGGTCTAGAGGAGCGCATGTTGGTGTGCGTTTGTGTTGTCTGTTGCACAAATCCCTCCTCAAAACGTGTCCAAATCTTTCTGCATTTTAAAGTGCAGGAGATTGTCTGCAACTTTTGATAATGAAAAACTTCCTGTTGTCATGGTAACAAACAGGTATCGATATCTTTAGATTTTTACTTTCAAAGTTTAATGATGTCGTGTGGGTACAAGCCGGATTTATTGTCTGAAGTCTATCAGCAGAGCAGATGTAATACTCCCCTCTGCCTACAGAGGGCGGTAGAGGGTGTTTATCTGTCTGTGTATATAGCAGTGTTTGATATCAGTGTTGTTTATTCAGTGTCTGTCTTTAATGTTGACTCAGATTAAACACAGCAGACAGAATGACCCTGACTCCTCAGATGGAGCTCTCTGATTGGCTGTCACTCTCTCTCCCCTCCCCCCAGAGTAAAGTGGTGCTGTGTCCGATGTCAGGTCGACCGTTAAAGATGAACGAGCTGATAACAATCCGTTTCACTCCTCTGGACTCGAGCCTGGACCGAGTCGCTCTGCTCACCCGACAGGTCAGTCCCAGGGAACTAATTGAGACCACGGCCACCTGGTGATGACATCACAGCAGGTGTTAATATGGTGTGTGTGTGTGTGTGTGTGTGTGTGTGTGTGTGTGTGTGTGTGTGTGTGTGTGTGTGTGTGTGTGTGTGTGTGTGTGTGTGTGTGTGTGTGTGTGTGTGTGTGTGTGTGTGTGTGTGTGTGTGTGTGTGTGTGTGTGTGTGTGTGTGTGTGTGTGTGTGTGTGTGTGTGTGTGTGTGTGTGTGTGTGTGTGTGTGTGTGTGTGTGTGTGTGTGTGTGTGTGTGTGTGTGTGTGTGTGTGTGTTCTCTACTCAGGACAGGTATGTGTGTGCAGTCACCAGAGACGTGCTGGGTAACAGCGTCCCCTGTGCCGTCCTCAGACCATCGTGAGTAAAGACATGTCCTCCTCGTGTTCACATGTTCAGACTGTATAATCACTAACACACTGTGTGTGTGTGTGTGTGTGTGTAGGGGCTGTGTGGTGACCCAGGAGTGTGTGTTGAAGCTCATAAAGAAGGATATGTTGGATCCTGTGAGCGGAGACAAGCTGACTGACAGAGACATCGTCTTCCTGCAGAGGGTGGGTGATTCACCTTAACATCTTATTATTATGTTACCTGGATCAGGTAAAGTCCTGGGTCAGGTAAAGTTCTGGTTCAGGTCTGTCAGACGTGTTTTCAGAACTGGTTTTGTGTCTGTGTGCTGTTCAGGGAGGAACAGGCTTTGCAGCGTCTGGAGTCGACCTGAAGGCTAAAGAAGCTCGCCCTGTGATGATGGTGTGACACACCTGGACGGACCGGAGGAGGAGCCTATAACAACTCACCTGTCCGCAGGATTCTCTTTTCTGTTCTTTAAACTTTTTTATTTTATATTTTTTAATTTGACCTTTAAACTTTGATGTTTGTTGATGAGGTCAGTGTGAGAGCTTCTCTCTGTGTTTAAACTTCAGAAGGTGTCAGCTGTTCAGATGTAAACAATCAGCAGGTGTTACTGATCTCTGAGTCGTGTTAAAATCTTTGACATTAAAAACAAATATAAAGAATCAAACTGTTTTTATTTTATTCAAAGTTTCCTCTGATTCTCCTTGACATAGTCCTGCACAGAGGACTCCTCACATTTAAACTCCTTACTCCTCCCTCTCTCTACCCCCTCCCTCTCTCTCCCCCTCCCATCTCTCTCTCTCTCTCCCACCTCCCTCTCTCCCCCCCTCCTCTCTCCTCCCTCCCTCTCTCTCCCCCCTCCTCCTTCTCTCCCCCCCTCCTCTCTCTCTCTCTCCTCCCCTCCTCTCTCTCCTCCCTCTCTCTCTCCCACCTCCCCTCCTCTCTCTCTCTCTCTCTCTCCCACCTCCCTCCTCTCTCTCTCTCTCCCCCCCTCTCTGGCTGAATCACAGCTCGTCGTGTTCCTCGACCTTCATGCCTCCGTAGTCGGTGATGGTGCTGATCTTGATGAAGTCCAGATGTTCAATCAGCTCGCTCAGAGTCAGACGTCCGTCCTGACAGGAACAAATTGTTAAAGGGTCAAAGTTCACAGGTAAAGGTGTGAACACTTCCCGTCTCTCTGATTGAACCGGGTAAACACACAGACTGGTGGACAACAAACCTTTATTTAAACAGCTCACTTCCTGTTTCCTGATGGCGTTTTATTATCAAATCTACATTTGGATTCAGCTGCAGGTCAATGCACCGTCAGTCTGGATCACAATGTACCCCAAAACCCTAGTATCAAAATGTAAACGACACAGCGCGGAGTGTGTGTGTGTGTGTGTGTGTGTGTGTGTGTGTGTGTGTGTGTGTGTGTGTGTGTGTGTCACATGACCAGTATCAGCTGTAAGCACATACACGGTATGTGAGATCAGATCATCATGCAGAGGATCACAGATCCAGGACTCTCTAAAAACATGCTGTTTCCTGCAGGGGCGGAGCCTCACGTCAGGATGCAGCGTTGCGTACAGTGTTGTGTGTTTTGTTGCTTCTCTCTCCCCCCCCCCCCCCCCCGGTTATATAAAGCAGGCGATGTGGATCAGAGCTCGTCGTGTCTCTTGGTTAAATCTTCTCCGTAGTTGGTGGCCTGGCTGCCCACAAACATGTTCCAGTTCTCCAGAATCTCCTTCTTTGTTATCTTCTGGTCCTGTTGGACCACGTCAGGGGGAGGGGTTTGATTATGATTGACAGGAGGAAGAGGAGGAAGAGGAGGAGGAAGAAGAGGAGGGGACAGAGAGGAAAATGTTTGTAATTAATCCAGAATTACTTTTATTATTGTAAACAGACAGGTAAAGGTGTGTATTCAACATACCTGTCCTAGTGACATCACTGTTACCTGTCCTAGTGACATCACTGTTACCTGTCCTAGTGACATCACTGTCACCTGTCCTAGTGACATCACTGTCACCTGTACTAGTGACATCATTGTCACCTGACCTGAGAGAAACATTCAGCTGTTTATGTTCAGAGCTTAAAGCTCCCCCAGGTAGACTAACCTGAAGTGTGTGTGTGTGTGTGTGTGTGTGTGTGTGTGTGTGTGTGTGTGTGTGTGTGTGTGTGTGTGTGTGTGTGTGTGTGTGTGTGTGTGTGTGTGTGTGTGTGTGTGTGTGTGTGTGTGTGTGTGTGTGTGTGTGTGTGTGTGTGTGTGTGTGTGTGTGTGTGTGTGTACCTTGTTAGTGTCCGTCTCATGGATAAGGTGTTTGGCCTCGTTGTCGGCGTGGTCCACCTCTCCAGGTAGGATCCACTGAGCCACCTCGTCAGCGTCCATGTAACCGTCTTTATTTGAGTCTCTTAAGTCAGAGAACTGTTTCCTCTCCGTGTGGACCCACTCAGGCTCCGCCTCCCCGCTCTCAGGTGAGAACATGTCACCTGTGGACACACACACATCAGGTGACCTCCAGGTGAGGAGAAAAGGGGCGGAGTCAGTCACTCAGAGTTTCTTACCAATGTATTCATCTAAGTTGATTTTTCCGTCTCCGTTCTTATCGATGTCATCGACCGTTTCCTGAAAAAGAAAACGATTCACTCGAGAGGAGCAGAGGATCATCAGACCCGAGTAATCAAATCTGATCAAACTCTGCACTGACAGTCCCTGGAGGGGAAAGGGGCGGAGCCTGAATGTGTACCTGCACCACCACGTCTCTCATGTAGTCAAACTCCTCCGGGTGGAGGAAGGCGGTGAACTCCTCTCGTGTGGCGATGCCGTCTCTGTCTCTGTCGGCCATCTTGAATCGTCTCTCGTCCCGGGTCAGCATGGACTTATACGCGGCTTTGTCTTCAATGTCATGGAACTCGTCATCTGCAATCATAAGTTGAAGTTTCATCTTCACCCGCTTCTCATCATCAAGAGAGTCCAGACCGGACTTCAATAATGATCCCTCTTTGTTACCACGGCAACAACAACAATAGTCCTGACTCCAGAGTCACTTCCTGTTTTTAATTAACACAAATAGCACATGGTCAGACCCCGACCGAGACCCAGACCGAGACCCTGACTCACACCAGACCCTGACCCTGACTCACATCAGACCCTGACCCTGACTCACATCAGACCCCGACCCTGACCCTGACTCACATCAGACCCCGACCCTGACTCACATCAGACCCCGACCCTGACTCACACCAGACCCTGACTCACACCAGACCCAGACCCTGACCCTGACTCACATCAGACCCTGACCCAGACTCACACCAGACCCTGACCCAGACCAGACCCTGACCCAGACCCTGACCGAGACCCAGACCCTGACTCACATCAGACCCTGACCCAGACCCAGACCCAGGCCCTGACTCACATCAGACCCTGACCCTGACCAAGACCCTGACTCACATCAGACCCTGACCCTGACTCACATCAGACCCTGACTCACATCAGACCCAGACCCTGTTTGCTAATTGCGTGTCATCATGCAGGTGAGTTCAGTGTCTTGGCGTTGAGCAGCAGGTCGAGAGGAGATTTAAAGGTTACCGATGTAGTATCCGTAGGTGGTGTTCTTGTACTCCTCCCAGGCGATCTTTCCGTCCTGGTTCTTGTCGTAGTCGTTCCAGTGTTTGTTCACGTTTTCCTCGATGTACCTCCTCTGCCGGTGTTTGATCCAGTAGTGCAGCTCGCCGTGACTCACAAAGCCGTCTTTGTCCATGTCGATACGATCCACGATCTTCCTGCAGGGAGGGAGGACATTAAAGGGTTAAACACCAGACTCAATCAAACCAGCTGGATCCTGCACAGACTCAGACCTGGACATTCAGTTAAAGGTCCAATCAGTGAAATGATAAAGTGAGCTTACTATATGATCAGACATGAAGGAAACATGCTATGTTGAAGGTGGGGGGGGGACAGCTCTCTACAATGTTTAGAATTTGGACTGCAGTACCCACTTTAAACACTAGGGGCAGAGTTACATACTGCTCCTTTAATAAATGACAGCTCAGCTGTAAAACACTCTGAGACTGAACCAATCAATATAAACATCTGTGATTGATTGTTTCTGTCTGAGCGATGATGAAGGTGAGGAAGACCTACGCCAGCTTCTCCTTGCTCTCCTCGGGGGTCAATTGGTCGAAGGTTTTGGCCTCCTCCTTCCCAAGGAACGCCTCGTGGTCGTACTGGAAGCCGTGGGGGTCATCATGGGCGTGGTCACTCAGGTCGGCATGGTGATGGATGCGTTTCTCCTGAGCAGGTACGGCGAAGGCTACAGCAGCCAGGATGCAGAGAGATGCTAACGATGTGAGCAGCTTCATGATGGACTGTTGAAAACACACAGAGAGAAACACGTAAAGGGTTAAACTCTCAGATTTAAAGTGACAGGTGTGTTTAACCTTAAACACTGATTCAAACACTCTCAATAAAAGCATTAGCATTAGCTGTACATGTTGGTACCTGTGTCCCTGTCAACACCTGGCATTCAGAATCTGAATGTGTTATTTTAAAGATGTGTGAAGGACACCAATAAAGACGACTTCCTCTTTCTTTACTGTTTTTATCATGATGTCATAAAGAGCTCAGTCTTCATCATCTGCTGTAACCACGACAACCACAGACTCATTGGGAGAGTCACCAGATAACACGGTCACTATTTAAAACCTAACACCGGTATCCAAACAGGTTTGAAAATGTAATAATCTGATCCTGTAATATTCAAATATAATATAGAGTGTTTGGTAGAGTCAGCAAATATGACATCATCAAACATGGCGCTCATTAATAATCAGAGGGATTCAAGGCATTATTAATCGATAAAGAGCTCAGAGAGTGATTAAAGTCATTATTAATCGATAAAGAGTGATTAAAGTCATTAATTGATAAAGACCTGAGAGGGATTCAAGGCATTATTAATCGAAAAGAGCTCAGAGAGTGATTAAAGGCATTATTAATCGATAAAGAGCTCAGAGAGTGATGATGAGTCTCTCCTCCATCACTGAACATGAACTCTGTCTCCTCACTAACAAAACTGTACACACGGTATAAGATGACATTACACTGTGTCTAAGACTTTATATTAAATATATAAACATGATTATTATAAGTCATTATTAATAAAGAGCTCAGAGACAGTGATGAAGTCTCTGTGTGTCCTCAGTGTTTGTGAGCGCTATTAACGGTATTATTGAAGTTATAAATTTACATTAAACTGTCTCTAACTCTTTATATTAAACTCTTTCTGTCACTGTTCTTTCATTTCTCTTTTTCTTTTCTAAAAGATAAAAAGCTGAACTCACCGCCTCCCTTCAGACTCTCTGAGAACTGATCAGTCCGCGTTGGCACTCTGTACCTTTAAATATCAACGTCGCGAAGGCGGGACTTCTGCTTCACGCAACCAATCGCCAGCGACCAGAGGCGGACTGTAACCAATGAAAAGTGGTCAAATCCTGACGCTCTGATTGGCTCCAAACCGCCACGTTGTCACGTAAATGCAATACTTTCTGATTCAACAAAATGAAAGTCTCCCGTTCTGAACATAGACTGAAAATATTATTTACAGTAAATTATAAATATTATTTACAGTAAATAATATATATTATTTACAGAGTGTGGTCTGAACACTGAACAGTATAATAATGAATCACCATTAATAATCATTAATATAATAAATAATTAACAGTCTGTGGGATTCTCTGTGACACATGGGCTCATTAAGTTTTTTTTGTCTTCACTTTAATAATAAGTCATATAACTGTTCGGTTCTGTCCTGTCCTCTCATCCCCCCTCTGCATGACACTGTGGGGCTCTGAGCAGCAGACTCAGACTTCACCCTGTAACAAAGACTGCCCCCTGCAGGTCGTTCATCCAACCTGTTGATCAGCCTCACGTGAAGGGATTACCTGACTGTGTCATCAATCAGCTTCAAACTGTTTTCATCAGACCGTTTATTTATTATTATTATTATTTATTTATTTATTTATTTATTTATTATTATTCATTCTGTAAACACCTCCAAATAACCCTCCAATGAGAGATCAATCAAAGTGTTTATATTTATATAACTGTTGGTGATCTGTATCCAGTGTGTCCTCATATCGTATGTAAAATGTTTACCTGTGCGTCTCACCTGACATATCGTATGTCACATGTTTACCTGTGCGTCTCTCCTGACACATCGTATGTCACATGTTTACCTGTGCGTCTCTCCTGACATAGCGTATGTCACATGTTTACCTGTGCGTCTCACCTGACATATCGTATGTCACATGCTCACCTGACATATCGTATGTCACATGTTCACCTGACATATCGTATGTCACATGTTTAACTGTGCGTCTCTCCTGACATATCGTATGTCACATGTTTACCTGTGCGTCTCACATATCGTATGTCACATGTTTACCTGTGCATCTCACCTGACATATCGTATGTCACATGTTTACCTGTGAGTTTCACCTGACATATCATATGTCACATGTTTACCTGTGCGTCTCTCCTGACATATCATATGTCACATGTTTACCTGTGCGTCTCTCCTGACATATCATATGTCACATGTTTACCTGTGCGTCTCTCCTGACATATCGTATGTCACATGCTCACCTGACATATCGTATGTCACATGTTCACCTGACATATCGTATGTCACATGTTTAATTGTGCGTCTCACCTGACATATCGTATGTCACATGTTTACCTGTGCGTTTCACCTGACATATCGTATGTTACATGCTCACCTGACATATCGTATGTCACATGTTCACCTGACATATCGTATGTCACGTTTACCTGTGAGTCTCTCCTGACATATCGTATGTCATATGTTTAACTATGCGTCTCACCTGACATTTTGTATGTCACATGTTTACCTGTGAGTCTCTCCTGACATATCGCATGTCACATGTTTACCTGTGCGTCTCACCTGACATATTGTCTGTCACATGTTTACCTGTGCGTCTCTCCTGACATATCGTATGTCACCTGTTTACCTGTGCATCTCACCTGACATATCGTATGTCACATGTTCACCTGTGAGTCTCTCCTGACATATCGCATGTCACATGTTTACCTGTGAGTCTCACCTGACATATCGTATGTCACGTTTACCTGTGTCTCACCTGACATAGCGTATGTCACATGTTTACCTGTGCGTCTCACCTGACATATCGTCTGTCACATGTTTACCTGTGCGTCTCTCCGGACATATCGTATTTCACCTGTTTACCTGTGAGTTTCACCTGACATATCATATGTCACATGTTTACCTGTGCGTCTCTCCTGAAATATCATATGTTACATGTTTACCTGTGCGTCTCTCCTGACATATCATATGTCAGATGTTTACCTGTGCGTCTCTCCTGACATATCGTATGTCACATGCTCACCTGACATATCGTATGTCACATGTTTAATTGTACGTCTCACCTGACATATCGTATGTCACATGTTTACCTGTGCATCTCACCTGACATATCGTATGTCGCATGCTCACCTGACATATCGTATGTCACATGTTCACCTGACATATCATATGTCACATGTTTACCTTTGCGTCTCACCTGAAATATCGTATGTCACATGTTTACCTGTGCGTCTCTCCTAACATAACGTATGTCACATGCTCACCTGACATATCGTATGTAACATGTTTACCATTGCGTCTCACCTGACATATCGTCTGTCACATGTTTACCTGTGCATCTCACCTGACATATCGTATGTTACATGCTCACCTGACATATTGTATGTCACATGTTTACCTGTGCGTCTCACCTGACATATCTTTTGTCACATGTTTACCTGTGCATCTCACCTGACATATCGTCTGTCACATGTTTACCTGTGCTTCTCTCCTGACATATCGTATGTCACATGTTTACCTGTGCGTTTCACCTGACATATCGTATGTCACATGCTCACCTGACATATCGTATGTCACATGTTCACCTGACATATCGTATGTCATATGTTTAACTATGCGTCTCACCTGACATTTTGTATGTCACATGTTTACCTGTGAGTCTCTCCTGACATATTGTCTGTCACATGTTTACCTGTGCGTCTCTCCTGACATATCGTATGTCACCTGTTTACCTGTGCATCTCACCTGACATATCGTATGTCACATGTTCACCTGACATATCGTATGTCACATGTTTACCTGTGAGTCTCTCCTGACATATCGTATGTCACATGTTTACCTGTGAGTCTCTCCTGACATATCGCATGTCACATGTTTACCTGTGAGTCTCACCTTACATATCGTATGTCACGTTTACCTGTGTCTCACCTGACATAGCGTATGTCACATGTTTACCTGTGCGTCTCACCTGACATATCGTCTGTCATATGTTTACCTGTGCGTCTCTCCTGACATATCGTATGTCACCTATTTACCTGTGCATCTCACCTGACATATCGTATGTCACATGTTTACCTGACATATCGTATGTCACATGTTTACCTGTGCGTCTCACCTGACATATCGTATGTCAAATGTTTACCTGACATATCGTATGTCACATGTTTACCTGTGCGTCTCACCTGACATATCGTATGTCACATGTTTACCTGTGCGTCTCTCCTGACATAACGTATGTCACATGCTCACCTGACATATCGTATGTCACATGTTCACCTGACATATCATATGTCACATGTTTACCTTTGCGTCTCACCTGACATAACGTATGTCACATGCTCACCTGACATATCGTATGTCACCTGTTTACCTGTGCGTCTCACCTGACATATCGTATGTCACATGTTTACCTGTGCATCTCACCTGACATATCGTATGTTACATGCTCACCTGACATATCGTATGTCACATGTTTACCTGTGCGTCTCACCTGACAAATCGTATGTCACATGTTTACCTGTGCATCTCACCTGACATATCGTCTGTCACATGTTTACCTGTGCTTCTCTCCTGACATATCGTATGTCACATGTTTACCTGTGCGTTTCACCTGACATATCGTATGTCACATGCTCACCTGACATATCGTATGTCACATGTTCACCTGACATATCGTATGTCACGTTTACCTGTGAGTCTCTCCTGACATATCGTATGTCATATGTTTAACTATGCGTCTCACCTGACATTTTGTATGTCACATGTTTACCTGTGAGTCTCTCCTGACATATCGTATGTCACCTGTTTACCTGTGCATCTCACCTGACATATCGTATGTCACATGTTCACCTGACATATCGTATGTCACATGTTTACCTGTGAGTCTCTCCTGACATATCGTATGTCACATGTTTACCTGTGAGTCTCTCCTGACATATCGCATGTCACATGTTTACCTGTGAGTCTCACCTGACATATCGTATGTCACGTTTACCTGTGTCTCACCTGACATAGCGTATGTCACATGTTTACCTGTGCGTCTCACCTGACATATCGTCTGTCATATGTTTACCTGTGCGTCTCTCCTGACATATTGTATGTCACCTGTTTACCTGTGCATCTCACCTGACATATCGTATGTCACATGTTTACCTGACATATCGTATGTCACATGTTTACCTGTGCGTCTCACCTGACATATCGTATGTCACATGTTTACCTGACATATCGTATGTCACATGTTTACCTGTGCGTCTCACCTGACATATCGTATGTCACATGTTTACCTGTGCGTCTCTCCTGACATAACGTATGTCACATGCTCACCTGACATATCGTATGTCACATGTTCACCTGACATATCGTATGTCACATGTTTACCTTTGCGTCTCACCTGACATATCGTATGTCACATGTTTACCTGTGCGTCTCTCCTAACATAACGTATGTCACATGCTCACCTGACATATCGTATGTAACATGTTTACCATTGCGTCTCACCTGACATATCGTCTGTCACATGTTTACCTGTGCATCTCTCCTGACATATCATATGTCACATGTTTACCTGTGCGTCTCTCCTGACATAGAGTATGTCACATGTTTGCCTGTGAGTCTCACCTGACATATCGTATGTCACATGTTCACCTGTGCGTCTCACCTGACATATCGTATGTCACATGCTTACCTGACATATCGTATGTCACATGTTTACCTGTGCGTCTCACCTGACATATCGTCTGTCACATGTTTACCTGTGCGTCTCTCCTGACATATCGTATGTCACATGCTCACCTGACATATCGTATGTCACATGTTCACCTGACATATCATATGTCACATGTTTACCTTTGCGTCTCACCTGACATATCGTATGTAACATGTTTACCTTTGCGTCTCACCTGACATATCGTCTGTCACATGTTTACCTGTGCGTCTCTCCTGACATATCGTATGTTACATGTTTACCTGACATATCATATGTCACATGTTTACCTTTGCGTCTCACCTGACATATCGTATGTCACATGTTTACCTGTGCGTCTCTCCTGACATAACGTATGTCACATGCTCACCTGACATATCGTATGTAACATGTTTACCTTTGCGTCTCACCTGACATATCGTCTGTCACATGTTTACCTGTGCGTCTCTCCTGACATATCGTATGTCACATGTTTACCTGTGCGTTTCCCCTGACATATCGTATGTCACATGCTCACCTGACATATCGTATGTCACATGTTCACCTGACATATCGTATGTAACATGTTTACCTTTGCGTCTCACCTGACATATCGTCTGTCACATGTTTACCTGTGCGTCTCTCCTGACATATCGTATGTCACATGTTTACCTGTGCGTTTCACCTGACATATCGTATGTCACATGCTCACCTGACATATCGTATGTCACATGTTCACCTGACATATCATATGTCACATGTTTACCTTTGCGTCTCACCTGACATATCGTATGTCACATGTTTACCTGTGCGTCTCTCCTGACATAACGTATGTCATATGTTTACCTGTGCGTCTCTCCTGACATATTGTATGTCACATGTTTACCTGTGCGTCTCACCTGACATATTGTATGTCACATGTTCACCTGTGCGTCTCACCTGACATAGCGTATGTCACATGCTTACCTGACATATCGTATGTCACATGTTTACCTGTGCGTCTCACCTGACATATCGTCTGTCACATGTTTACCTTTGCCTCTCACCTGACATATCGTATGTCACATGTTTACCTGTGCGTCTCTCCTGACATAACGTATGTCACATGCTCACCTGACAAATCGTATGTAACATGTTTACCTTTGCGTCTCACCTGACATATCGTCTGTCACATGTTTACCTGTGCGTTTCCCCTGACATAACGTATGTCACATGCTCACCTGACATATCGTATGTCACATGTTCACCTAACATATCGTATGTAACATGTTTATCTTTGCGTCTCACCTGACATATCATATGTCACATGTTCACCTGACATATCGTATGTCACATGTTTACCTGTGCGTTTCCCCTGACATATCGTATGTCACATGTTTACCTGTGAGTCTCACCAGACATATCGTATGTCACGTTTACCTGTGCATCTCTCCTGACATATTGTATGTCACATGTTTACCTGTGCGTCTCACCTGACATATCGTATGTAACATGTTTACCATTGCGTCTCACCTGACATATCGTCTGTCACATGTTTACCTGTGCGTCTCTCCTGACATATCATATGTCACATGTTTACCTGTGCATCTCTCCTGACATAGAGTATGTCACATGTTTGCCTGTGAGTCTCACCTGACATATCGCATGTCACATGTTCACCTGTGCGTCTCACCTGACATATCGTATGTCACATGCTTACCTGACATATCGTATGTCACATGTTTACCTGTGCGTCTCACCTGACATATCGTCTGTCACGTTTACCTGTGCGTCTCTCCTAATATATCGTATGTCACATGTTTATCTGTGCGTTTCACCTGACATATCGTATGTCACATGTTTACCTGTGCGTCTCACCTGACATATCGTATGTCACATGTTTATCTATCCGTTTCACCTGACATAACGTATGTCACATGCTCACCTGACATATCGTATGTAACATGTTTACCTTTGCGTCTCACCTGACATATCGTCTGTCACATGTTTACCTGTGCGTCTCACCTGACATATTGTCTGTCATATGTTTACCTGTGCGTCTCTCCTGACATATCGTATGTCACCTGTTTACCTGTGCATCTCACCTGACATATCGTATGTCACATGTTTACCTGACATATCGTATGTCACATGTTTACCTGTGCGTCTCACCTGACATATCGTATGTCACATGTTTACCTGACATATCGTATGTCACATGTTTACCTGTGCGTCTCACCTGACATATCGTATGTCACATGTTTACCTGTGCGTCTCTCCTGACATAACGTATGTCACATGCTCACCTGACATATCGTATGTCACATGTTCACCTGACATATCATATGTCACATGTTTACCTTTGCGTCTCACCTGACATATCGTATGTCACATGTTTACCTGTGCGTCTCTCCTAACATAACGTATGTCACATGCTCACCTGACATATCGTATGTAACATGTTTACCATTGCGTCTCACCTGACATATCGTCTGTCACATGTTTACCTGTGCGTCTCTCCTGACATATCATATGTCACATGTTTACCTGTGCGTTTCTCCTGACATAGAGTATGTCACATGTTTGCCTGTGAGTCTCACCTGACATATCGTATGTCACATGTTCACCTGTGCGTCTCACCTGACATATCGTATGTCACATGCTTACCTGACATATCGTATGTCACATGTTTACCTGTGCGTCTCTCCTGACATATCGTATGTCACATGCTCACCTGACATATCGTATGTCACATGTTCACCTGACATATCATATGTCACATGTTTACCTTTGCGTCTCACCTGACATATCGTATGTAACATGTTTACCTTTGCGTCTCACCTGACATATCGTCTGTCACATGTTTACCTGTGCGTCTCTCCTGACATAACGTATGTCACATGCTCACCTGACATATCGTATGTCACATGTTCACCTGACATATCATATGTCACATGTTTACCTTTGCGTCTCACCTGACATAACGTATGTCACATGCTCACCTGACATATCGTATGTCACCTGTTTACCTGTGCATCTCACCTGACGTATCATATGTCACATGTTTACCTGTGCGTCTCACCTGACATATCGTATGTCACATGTTTACCTGTGCATCTCACCTGACATATCGTATGTTACATGCTCACCTGACATATCGTATGTCACATGTTTACCTGTGCGTCTCACCTGACAAATCGTATGTCACATGTTTACCTGTGCATCTCACCTGACATATCGTCTGTCACATGTTTACCTGTGCTTCTCTCCTGACATATCGTATGTCACATGTTTACCTGTGCGTTTCACCTGACATATCGTATGTCACATGCTCACCTGACATATCGTATGTCACATGTTCACCTGACATATCGTATGTCACGTTTACCTGTGAGTCTCTCCTGACATATCGTATGTCATATGTTTAACTATGCGTCTCACCTGACATTTTGTATGTCACATGTTTACCTGTGAGTCTCTCCTGACATATCGTATGTCACCTGTTTACCTGTGCATCTCACCTGACATATCGTATGTCACATGTTCACCTGACATATCGTATGTCACATGTTTACCTGTGAGTCTCTCCTGACATATCGTATGTCACATGTTTACCTGTGAGTCTCTCCTGACATATCGCATGTCACATGTTTACCTGTGAGTCTCACCTGACATATCGTATGTCACGTTTACCTGTGTCTCACCTGACATAGCGTATGTCACATGTTTACCTGTGCGTCTCACCTGACATATCGTCTGTCATATGTTTACCTGTGCGTCTCTCCTGACATATTGTATGTCACCTGTTTACCTGTGCATCTCACCTGACATATCGTATGTCACATGTTTACCTGACATATCGTATGTCACATGTTTACCTGTGCGTCTCACCTGACATATCGTATGTCACATGTTTACCTGACATATCGTATGTCACATGTTTACCTGTGCGTCTCACCTGACATATCGTATGTCACATGTTTACCTGTGCGTCTCTCCTGACATAACGTATGTCACATGCTCACCTGACATATCGTATGTCACATGTTCACCTGACATATCATATGTCACATGTTTACCTTTGCGTCTCACCTGACATATCGTATGTCACATGTTTACCTGTGCGTCTCTCCTAACATAACGTATGTCACATGCTCACCTGACATATCGTATGTAACATGTTTACCATTGCGTCTCACCTGACATATCGTCTGTCACATGTTTACCTGTGCATCTCTCCTGACATATCATATGTCACATGTTTACCTGTGCGTCTCTCCTGACATAGAGTATGTCACATGTTTGCCTGTGAGTCTCACCTGACATATCGTATGTCACATGTTCACCTGTGCGTCTCACCTGACATATCGTATGTCACATGCTTACCTGACATATCGTATGTCACATGTTTACCTCTGCGTCTCACCTGACATATCGTCTGTCACATGTTTACCTGTGCGTCTCTCCTGACATATCGTATGTCACATGCTCACCTGACATATCGTATGTCACATGTTCACCTGACATATCATATGTCACATGTTTACCTTTGCGTCTCACCTGACATATCGTATGTAACATGTTTACCTTTGCGTCTCACCTGACATATCGTCTGTCACATGTTTACCTGTGCGTCTCTCCTGACATATCGTATGTTACATGTTTACCTGACATATCATATGTCACATGTTTACCTTTGCGTCTCACCTGACATATCGTATGTCACATGTTTACCTGTGCGTCTCTCCTGACATAACGTATGTCACATGCTCACCTGACATATCGTATGTAACATGTTTACCTTTGCGTCTCACCTGACATATCGTCTGTCACATGTTTACCTGTGCGTCTCTCCTGACATATCGTATGTCACATGTTTACCTGTGCGTTTCCCCTGACATATCGTATGTCACATGCTCACCTGACATATCGTATGTCACATGTTCACCTGACATATCGTATGTAACATGTTTACCTTTGCGTCTCACCTGACATAACGTCTGTCACATGTTTACCTGTGCGTCTCTCCTGACATATCGTATGTCACATGTTTACCTGTGCGTTTCACCTGACATATCGTATGTCACATGCTCACCTGACATATCGTATGTCACATGTTCACCTGACATATCATATGTCACATGTTTACCTTTGCGTCTCACCTGACATATCGTATGTCACATGTTTACCTGTGCGTCTCTCCTGACATAACGTATGTCATATGTTTACCTGTGCGTCTCTCCTGACATATTGTATGTCACATGTTTACCTGTGCGTCTCACCTGACATATTGTATGTCACATGTTCACCTGTGCATCTCACCTGACATAGCGTATGTCACATGCTTACCTGACATATCGTATGTCACATGTTTACCTGTGCGTCTCACCTGACATATCGTCTGTCACATGTTTACCTTTGCCTCTCACCTGACATATCGTATGTCACATGTTTACCTGTGCGTCTCTCCTGACATAACGTATGTCACATGCTCACCTGACAAATCGTATGTAACATGTTTACCTTTGCGTCTCACCTGACATATCGTCTGTCACATGTTTACCTGTGCGTCTCTCCTGACATATCGTATGTCACATGTTTACCTGTGCGTTTCCCCTGACATAACGTATGTCACATGCTCACCTGACATATCGTATGTCACATGTTCACCTAACATATCGTATGTAACATGTTTATCTTTGCGTCTCACCTGACATATCATATGTCACATGTTCACCTGACATATCGTATGTCACATGTTTACCTGTGCGTTTCCCCTGACATATCGTATGTCACATGTTTACCTGTGAGTCTCACCAGACATATCGTATGTCACGTTTACCTGTGCATCTCTCCTGACATATTGTATGTCACATGTTTACCTGTGCGTCTCACCTGACATATCGTATGTAACATGTTTACCATTGCGTCTCACCTGACATATCGTCTGTCACATGTTTACCTGTGCGTCTCTCCTGACATATCATATGTCACATGTTTACCTGTGCATCTCTCCTGACATAGAGTATGTCACATGTTTGCCTGTGAGTCTCACCTGACATATCGTATGTCACATGTTCACCTGTGCGTCTCACCTGACATATCGTATGTCACATGCTTACCTGACATATCGTATGTCACATGTTTACCTGTGCGTCTCACCTGACATATCGTCTGTCACGTTTACCTGTGCGTCTCTCCTAATATATCGTATGTCACATGTTTATCTGTGCGTTTCACCTGACATATCGTATGTCACATGTTTACCTGTGCGTCTCACCTGACATATCGTATGTCACATGTTTATCTATCCGTTTCACCTGACATAACGTATGTCACATGCTCACCTGACATATCGTATGTAACATGTTTACCTGTGCGTCTCACCTGACATATCGTCTGTCACATGTTTACCTGTGCGTCTCACCTGACATATTGTCTGTCATATGTTTACCTGTGCGTCTCTCCTGACATATCGTATGTCACCTGTTTACCTGTGCATCTCACCTGACATATCGTATGTCACATGTTTACCTGACATATCGTATGTCACATGTTTACCTGTGCGTCTCACCTGACATATCGTATGTCACATGTTTACCTGACATATCGTATGTCACATGTTTACCTGTGCGTCTCACCTGACATATCGTATGTCACATGTTTACCTGTGCGTCTCTCCTGACATAACGTATGTCACATGCTCACCTGACATATCGTATGTCACATGTTCACCTGACATATCATATGTCACATGTTTACCTTTGCGTCTCACCTGACATATCGTATGTCACATGTTTACCTGTGCGTCTCTCCTAACATAACGTATGTCACATGCTCACCTGACATATCGTATGTAACATGTTTACCATTGCGTCTCACCTGACATATCGTCTGTCACATGTTTACCTGTGCGTCTCTCCTGACATATCATATGTCACATGTTTACCTGTGCGTCTCTCCTGACATAGAGTATGTCACATGTTTGCCTGTGAGTCTCACCTGACATATCGTATGTCACATGTTCACCTGTGCGTCTCACCTGACATATCGTATGTCACATGCTTACCTGACATATCGTATGTCACATGTTTACCTGTGCGTCTCTCCTGACATATCGTATGTCACATGCTCACCTGACATATCGTATGTCACATGTTCACCTGACATATCATATGTCACATGTTTACCTTTGCGTCTCACCTGACATATCGTATGTAACATGTTTACCTTTGCGTCTCACCTGACATATCGTCTGTCACATGTTTACCTGTGCGTCTCTCCTGACATATCGTCTGTCACGTTTACCTGTGCGTCTCTCCTAATATATCGTATGTCACATGTTTATCTGTGCGTTTCACCTGACATATCGTCTGTCACATGTTTACCTGTACGTCTCTCCTGACATATCGTATGTCACATGTTTACCTGTGCGTCTCTCCTGACATATCGTATGTCACATGTTTACCTGACATATCGTATGTCACATGTTTACCTGTGCGTCTCACCTGACATATCGTATGTCACATGTTTACCTGTGCGTCTCTCCTGACATATCGTATGTCACATGTTTATCTGTGCGTTTCACCTGACATATCGTATGTCACATGTTTACCTGACATATCGTATGTCACATGTTTACCTGTGCGTCTCACCTGACATATCGTATGTCACATGTTTACCTGTGAGGAACGTTTTGATCAGGACAAACCAACAGTCTCTAAGTTAGTCAAACTGGATTAATTTATTGATCACAGTACAACAGTTAGAGCCATTAAAATAATTACATCAATAATCATCTATATGTCACAAGTGCAATAATTACTGTAGTTAACAGAGAGGATCATGGGAACTCTACATCAGGTAATACTGAGTGACGAGAAACAGACAAACGGGCGCCGTTGTCCTCATCCTTCATGAACTGCTACCAAACAAAGCGTAAATATCAGAGTGGTTAAGAGAGAGACCCCGACACATGTTTTCATATTTACAACAGATTCATGTTCATGAGCTGCTACACTCGTCTAAAGGCGCCAGGAACATTCAACCAATCACAGAGCGCCAGAGTCAGAGCCATAAACATGTTTACTACATGTGCTGATGAGACTCGGTGTGAAGTGTTTGATGGACCTGTGCTTAAAGCTAAGCTAATTAGCTACAGTTAGCTAACATGCTAGCATGGGAAACAGCGCTCAGTTTGTCTCCTTTTGTTTAAATAAAGAACAAAAGTCTGTTAATAAAATATAAATATTATCTTATATATCTGATATGATGTTAAGTCTGACATGGTGCCCATAAACAAGCTAAGCTAACGTTAGCAGCAGCTCGGCTCACAGCCTCTCCCGATGTCTTCCTGAGTTTCAGAGAAACGAGGATGTTCAACATGAACGTGTTTCAGAGCCTGAGTATAACGCTGTTATCACACAGTCACCACCAGGGGGCGCTGACGTACAACAGTAAAGGTGAGACAGCGTTAACGAAGCCTCATATAAACGCTGAGCTGTTGTTGTTGTTGTTTATCATCACATAACACGAGGTCTCCGTTTGGCAGCTCATAAATAAAAAGAAACGATAATCTGATGTCAACGAACTGACGGATCAATAATCACAGAAAGTGGATCTATAGAGAGTTAGCAGCTCTAAGCACAGGTTCATTGTGTGTGTGTGTGTGTGTGTGTGTGTGAGATATGAAGTGCATTTCTTTATGTTTGTGCTTTTTGTCTTTTGTCCTTTGGGGCCTTCGTAGCTGAAGGGTGAATATGGACATTATTGAACCAGCTGATATGAAGCTCTCTGTTCAGCCTGTTTTCAACGTGTGATGGAGGCCGTATAAAAAGTCATGCAGGCACTACATCATCTAAGACTGTTTATGGTCCATCAAAGTTTCACATTTCTGGGCTAAAACATTTCAAGCTGAAGAAGTCATTCCTATGAAGAGCAACAGAACAGTCAGAAGCAGAGCGAGGAGCTTTAATGACATGCAGGCTGGTTTCTTCAATACGACCACCAGAGGGCGCCACAGTCTGTCACGGTTCAGCGTGTCTGAGGGTCATGTTGCTGATTCCTCCTGCTCACTGTCTGAACTGTTGGTTACATCTTTGTACAATTTAGACAGCGAGCAATTTTTAATAATTCAAAAGAATTAATAAACCAATACGTGTGTCTGGGACTCTAATTGTTGTCGCCTTGGTAGCGATGTCCTTTATTGCCACAGGTATCAAATCAAAGTTGAATATTGTGGTGACAGCCCTGATGCGCCCTGACAGAGTGTGTGTGTGTGTGTGTGAGAGGTTAATGAGAACACCTTATTTACATTAATATAATGTTAATGCTACCTGTCAGACAAACAGACTCACCTGTATCAAACGGCTGCTTCCATCAATACATTGATTCTTTTCATCTAGCACAGGACCCAGAATAATCTGTTCTCTGATTGGTTCTGTGGGTACAGGATGATCTTATGGAGCTAATGAGAGGATGATGATGATTGGTCAGTTTTGAAGATGAATTGGTCGTTGACCTGTAAACAGAGCTGACAGGTGTGTAAATTAATGTAAGGATTGTGTTCATCATGACAGGATTCAATCAGTAGCAGGTAGGGTAAGTCCGAGTCCTTCAGGTCCCTCAGGTCCTTCAGGTCCTACAGATCCTTAAAGTCCCTCAGGTCCCTCAGGCCTCTCAGGTTCTTCAGGTCCATCAGGTCTTCAAGTTGGGTTTATTTGTGCTGAGCCAACACGTCGTTAAAGATGTTGAGGAACATGTGGACGTGGTACTCTTTGAAGACCAACGCAGGACGGAAACGGATTGAATGAGATCCACAGCCACCCAGGAGGACACCTGTCAATTGCAGGTACTGTTACTGTACACCTGTCAGTCACAGGTACTGTTACTGTTACTGTACACCTGTCAATCACTGGTACTGTTACTGTCCACATGTCAATCACTGGTACTGTTACTGTACACCTGTCAATCACAGGTACTGTTACTGTTACTGTACACCTGTCAATCACTGGTACTGTTACTGTACACCTGTCAATCACAGGTACTGTTAATGTTACTGTACACCTGTCAATCACTGGTACTGTTACTGTACACCTGTCAATCACAGGTACTGTTACTGTTACTGTACACCTGTCAATCACTGGTACTGTTACTGTACACCTGTCAATCACAGGTACTGTTAATGTTACTGTACACCTGTCATTCACAGGTACTGTTACTGTCCACATGTCAATCACAGGTACTGTTACTGTACACCTGTCAATCACTGGTACTTTTACTGTACACCTGTCAATCACAGGTACTGTTACTGTTACTGTACACTTGTCATTCACAGGTACTGTTACTGTACACCTGTCAATCACTGGAACTGTTACTGTACACCTGTCAATCACAGGTACTGTTACTGTTACTGTACACCTGTCAATCACTGGTACTGTTACTGTACACCTGTCATTCACAGGTACTGTTACTGTACACCTGTCAGTCACAGGTAATAACTTCCACACAGACATGAATGAACAGATTCTTGGTACCTTTGTCTCTGGCCTTGTTGAGCAGGCTCGTGCGTGTGGCGTCGTCACAGATATCGATGGCACAGAAAGTCCCCTGTCCTCGAGCTCGGCTCAGCAGGCCGGGGTACTGAGCCTGAGGACACACAGAACCACACACAGACACACACACACACAGACACACACAAACACACACATACAGACACAGACACACACGCACACACACACACACACACACAAATGTAGGTCAGATTACACAGAGCAGAACACCCTGCAGTGAACTACACACAGTATGACACACTTACACACTGTCAGAGAGTAACTCTAGTGGTAGTGCTATGTTTATGTTAACTCAAATGTTTATGCTAATGTTTATGTTAACTCAAATGTTTATGCTAATGCTAAAGTTTATGCTAATGCTATCCCTGATGTAAATGATAATGCTGATGCTAATGTTAATATGGTTGTCGTACCTGCAGCTCATACAGGCCGTTCAGCAGAGCTTTCCCTGAGCGGCACACCTCCTCCAGAAGGTTCTCTCTGCGCATCACGTTCAGGACTTCAGCCAGCATCAGGTTCTTTGAAGGATCCCCCATCCAGGTGTTAAAGATACGGTACGGCTGAAGAAGGGATCACAGGTAACAAACATCTGTAAACATGTCTGTCTGTCTGTGTGTCTGTCTGTCTGTCTGCCTGTCTGTGTGTCTGTCTGACTGTCTGTCTGTGTGTCTGTCTGTCTGTCTGTCTCTCTACCTGTCTGTCTGTGTGTGTGTCTGTCTGTCTGTCTGTGTGTCTGTGTGTCTGTCTGTCTGACTGTGTGTCTGTCTGACTGTCTGTCTGTCTCTTTGTCTGTCTGTCTGTCTGTCTGTCTGTCTCTTTGTCTGTCTGTCTGTCTCTCTACCTGTCTGACTGTCTGTCTGTCTGTCTGTCTACCTGTCTGTCTCTCTACCTGTCTGTGTGTCTGTCTGTCTGTCTCTCTAGCTGTCTGTATACCTGTCTGTCTGTCTGTCTCCCTACCTGTCTGTCTCTCACCTTGTCAGCCTGCAGTTCGTCCTTGTGGAAGTATCCTCCGGTCAGCATTTTCTTACTGAAGGCCACGATGTCTGCCGGGTCTTCCAATCCCCAGTGCTCGTGAGCCCAGAACTTTCCCGTGGCCCCGCCCCCTGTCTGAACCTCATCCACGTGGAACGCACAGCCGTGCTGGAGGAGGAAATGTGATTGGACAATCAGAAATCTGTTTTCATTCATCACTGCAGATAGGGAAATTATCTGTTGCCATAGTTACGACAGTTACCTTGCGTGCAATGTTGCGGAGGTTCCTGAAGAAGTCGGGGGAGGCGTGGTTATCTCCCCCTTCAGCCTGGATCGGCTCAATTACGATCCCCGCCACCGGCTTCCCCTTCTGCCTCCACCTGACGATCAGATCCTCCACCTGTAGATTATAAATATACTGAAACTCCTCCACCTGACCATCACACACACACACACACACACACACACACACACACACACACACACACACACACACACACACACACACACACACACACACACACACACACACACACACACACACACACACACACACACACACACACACACACACACACACACACACACACACCTCCTCCAGGCAGCGCGCCTCCTCCTGAGCGTTCTCGCGGGTGAACTCCTCCAGAGGATACTGAAGGTGCGGGAACGTAGCAATCGGCCAATCAAACGACGGCAAGTCCAGTTTGTGGATGGGTTTAGAGTGTGTTGTTGATAGGCAACCTGAAACGATAAATAAAGATTGAGTGATTAATGTCTTTGAGTTTAGATCAGGGTTGTCCACAGCGCGGCCCATTTGGGGCCCTCGAGAGGATTTTTTGCGACTTCAATTGAAGAATCTGAAGGTTTTTGTTGTTTTTCTTTTTCATGTTAGTAAGGATGTAAAAACATTCCTAAAATAGAAAATGTTCAGTACAAAGTATGTTTTTTTTCTACAGGTTTGACTATTTCCCCTTTTTTTTAAACTATGAAAATCAACCTATAAACAGTTTCTGTAAACAAGCGGATGGTCGTTTAACCATTTAATGACCCGAGTGAAACACAGAAAACAAAGAAAGGAACCACGTTACAGGTCTGAGAAAAAACAACAAATCAAGTAGAACCAAGAAAGCAAAGTCTTTGATTCCCTTTTCTCAAAGGGCTTCTACAAAGCTTTACTGTTTGATTACCTGATTTTGAATATTTAAAAAAACAAATGGATGATGGATCATAATATTAATGATAAATGTGACAGAGGTCATACACACCCAACGTCCGGCCGTGGAATCCGCCCATGAAGGATAAAATACTGAGTTCAGGACATCCTGGAGACTGAGACACAGAGACATGACATCACTTCCTGTTTCATCACACAGATCTTTCATGGTGATGATTGTGAACGTGTGTGTCACCTGGTTTATCATACAGCTGCTGAGGTCTTCTTCAGACGGCGCGTTGTGTCCTCGCTCTTTATTCTGCACCACAAAACAAATCATGACATCACACAGTGTACCGGCCAATCACACGACAGAGAAGCCCTACATCTCATCAGTGTTTAAACTGTCTTTAAAGAAACCTCCTCACTTAGAGTGTCTTAGTGTTCTGCTGCTTTCAGGGACCGGCGTCCCAAACCAGGTCCAGACTCTGTTAGAACCCTAAACACTCCAGCTGGTCTGGTCTCATCCATCTGAACGTACGCAGTGAGAGCTGACACTCATACGATACGTATCAACAGATGAAGCTTGGTTGAGTAAATCTGTTTAAGATATTAGTATCCATGGTTATAATATATTTAGGACTGACCAACCCAAAAGGGGAGGGGCTATTTCAGTTTATATAAAAAGCAAGTTTCATGTAAACGTGAGAGAGGAAGCAGTTTGTTGTCTCTAAATCTCTGATATATAACTGAACCCTGAAGCAGCTTTTAATGGAACTGAAGTTTAATGACATTTTCATTATTGGAGATTTCAGGTGTTTCAACTGGAACTGGTTAAAACCAGTATCTGATGATTTTAAAGCTTATTGTGACTCGCTAACCCTCTTTCAAATTGTCGATAGCCCCACTACACCCAAACCTAAATATCCAGAAAAATCATCTCTAATAGATTTTATTCTAACAAACACTCCTCCTCTAACCCTACACAACAGCTTCTGTTTTTCAAAATGACATTAGTGACCGTTGTGTTATTACCTCAGTGAGAAATACAAAAGTTCCCAAAACGCACCATCATGAAGCGTGACATGAAACATTTTAACGAACAAGGGTTTTTTTCATGACTTGTTTCATTCTGATTGGCAGAAAATTAATCTTATTCCTGATGTTTAACGTGCATGGAAACTATTTAAAGGGCAACATGATACAATGTTTGCCCCACACACACAAATACACACATACACTTGACTCTCCACAGTTCGCCGAGTCGGGTGACGAGGCTTTTATAGGTTTGGCGACGTAGTAATTTACTCCTACGTAGTACTGTACTCCACACAGCCGTTAGAATTTTTCCAACTGAAGGGCAGACATATATTTTGTGACAATATTGTCTAACACAATATTTCAAATTTCAATACTTTGTACTCAAATGTCGAGATTGGGACTTGGATTGATCCATAACACTACTTAATACTCAAATACAGAGGTTTATAGTTGAAAAAAGTGGTTTTAGGGTTTAGTTACTCTTTAATGATGGTTTTAAAACAATGTTAACAAGCATGCTCCTGTCAGAAAGTCCAGAGTTAAAGGTTGAAATAATGTATGGTTCACTCCAGATTATAGCATGGGGGATTCAGACCGGCTCACAATGCTCTCACGGTTACAATTAGCAAAGACAAAGCTGATCATTTCCTCTCAGAAACATCAACAATCCCCTGACATTCTGGAAGACAATTAAATCCCTGGCTGGAAATAAAAATGGGATGGAGCTTCCTCCATTGTTAAGGACTCACTT